>NC_053118.1:16591936-16879436 GCF_010015445.1 Perca fluviatilis
GTTTGCAGAGGTGAACCTGCTCGGCCAGTCTTCCCAGTTGACCGTGTTGAAACGTAAAGCACAGCGTGCACCGAGTTACAAAAATTCAGAGGTGCACAACCAGCGACAACTTGAAGAGCCTTTGCGCTGGAAACGACAAACGCGGTGTTGCCATTTTATGGCTCGCGCATCTTGCGCCGGGAACACCACGGCAACCATAAACTAGGGCTGGGAGATATGGAGAAAATCAAATATAACGATATTTTTGACCAAATACCTCAATATCAATACCGCAACGATATTGTAGGGTTGACTATTGGTGCTTTCACAAAATATGAGAACAAATATATGAGATTTTTGATAAATAATCATCAGTAATGTGGATTTAATGACTAAGTGGGTAAAGGCAAATAATAGAACAGTTACAACAGTCCGGTAAGTTCAGAACATTATATCACTTTACTGTAATGCAGCCTTTAAAACCAGGAAAAGACACCACTTATGCCATATTACAATATTACGATATCCAAAATCTAAGACGATATCTAGTTTCATATCACGATATCGATATTATATCAATATATTGCCCAGCTCTACCATAAACCTAGCTTTAGTTTCTCATGAAACAACAGAGGCCAACAAAAATTAAATAGAAGACAAGTCCTTTAATGCACATTTTTTCCACCAGAAAGGAGTATCAATTTGTCAACTTTCTTAATAACTGCCAATCAAACCACCTCAGAAAGTCATTCGTCTGAAGTTCATTTGCCAAGCAAATGTGTTTCAAATTTGGCTTTGCATGTCAGGTGTTCTAAACCCGAAGCTCACTGGTCTAACCGGGTTTATGTTTAAACTAAAGAGCAAAACAAACAGCCAGAAACCCAGAAACACTTGTGTGGGACACATGTTGCATGCACACATAGTCAAGTTCACAGAGGATTCTCTGATTCTTTTCTGGGTCAAACATACCCAAACGGTGTTTGGCCTTCTCTCCTGTTCTACTCTACTCTACACATACACAGAAAAACATACACTCCCACATTTGTGTCCCTTAACTTAGCCCGACTCTGAATCTGCAAAGTTAATGGGCAGATGTTTGTATTAAAGCAGATGGTTGCAGCTACATTTTTCAAAGAGACTTCCTTGTATTTTCTCTATTAATGCGTTTTATAGTGCAAGCTAAATGGCGAGGCAAGTGAGTCTACCATGAGACGTGACAAAAGAGTTCGACCCATACATTCTCAAACAACAGAAAGAAAGACCAGCACTAAATCAGCATCAGGAATGTTAGTCTGAGAAAGGCAGAGATCAATTAGTCTATATGATTGAATCATGCTGTGTATGTTTTGTGCATGTGCACACAAGGGTGTGCAAGCCTGAATTAGTCTGTAAGTCTATACGTGACTTCATGTATTTGACCCATTAACTGATTTAATTGCTGGTTCCAGTGTTCTGTAAGATTCCCAGTATGGGGTCAGGGTGAACAGAAGACAACAGAGGGTGGATTGAGAGGCACAGAGCGCGTCCAGGGTATGGGATCTAGGTTTGGGCTGGACAGAGGACAGGAAATGTACAGGGCCAGGCTGGTCTTGGACTGAAACTGGAAAAGAGGACAGAGCCCTGTCAGAGGCTGCATTGAGACAGTGGGTTAGTTCAGGATCTAAAGCTGCTCTGTAACAGAGGCCAAGCCATGAACTGAGAGGGGCAAAGAGGAACAGGCTTGATTCTTTTTGTGGAGCTGTATGGGGGTCTGTCCATGGCAGAGCACACAGAGCCTGCTTAGAGAAATGAGCACAAATACAGACTGAAGTCTGTTCCACCAAAATCATAAATTCAGTGCATTCCAAGTTTGGTTTAGAAAGCCAATGGGTCTATGATAGGTTTAACAGACAATTATACTTTTGTCTTGGAGCCGGTCAAGTAAAAGTACATCTGCATTCAGGTAGAACTTGCTGGATTATTAAGAGTTACTGTGAGCAGCTCAAAAGGAAACGTGCCCACTTATTTCAGACAGGATCACTTCTTTACTTTAACTAAAATAGGCTGGATGTGCGCTAGTTCACAGTAATTATATGGCCAAGCGCCACTCAGTAAAAGGGGATGAGAGAGGGGGAACAGAGGCCTCACTGAGAAACAACCATGCACACAGTCGCACAAGAATATGTGTAGCATGTTCTTGCCTGTATGTACACACATGCAGCCACAAGCTCAAATCCCTGCACACCACATGACGATGGGCACACTTGATTTTTCACTCCCCTCAGACCCAAACATTACAGAGATCTACAGTATCTATGTTATATATACACACTAATTATTTACCCCTTCTATCTCCCATTTAGACTTTGGATCTAAATGTTTCATATCCACGCCTAATGAACCGCATTAACCACAATGTCTGCCATGCATGCCGGCGCTGTAACCCTGTTTTTAATAATTCTCAAAGCATCGAATACCGAGACTGAAAAGTTAAAGAGAGTGATAATATGTGAATATGTTATCTATGCCTGTAATAGTGACAGGCATAGAAAACAGATAACAGTTGTGACAGCTTCTACCCTGCATTAGCAGAGGCACCAAGTGCATTACCAGATGACTGGAAATAGCAGAAGGTAAAGCTTTACAGCCCCCACTTACCCTGAATATCTGCTAAACACACAGTAACACAGCATGAACAACAATTTATAAAACATGTATGTAATCTGCTATTGTGGAGTTTGTCTTTTTTCTGGAAACACATTAGAAATACACTGTGCATAGTTTAAAATGAAGTACATACACAACTCTAAATTGGAAGTTATTTTCGGGGGCTGAACTCATTGTAGGCACACACGGGCCTCAGTGGAACTAAGCTATTCCATAAGGAGGGGCGGCATTGATGTTGATGGGAGAGGTATTACAATTGGCTGAAGCTAGGCTGTATAGAGGTCAAAAAGATGTAGCACAGCTACTTTGTCACAACTAGAAGCAAGCTGGAAAATATGGAGCAATGAGATAAGTTGGCAAAGTAGTGTACCAGTATGGTAAAATCAGCACTGGATTATTTACTGGATTCATTAGAACACCCCTAACTTCATTCGCAGTATACACCATCACACATTGATTGTGAGAAAATTATAGCTCACTTCATACTGTAGATCTGGGAATTAGCATCACACCAAATACTTCAACGCACAACTCAATTCCATAACCTCCATCTTTCGCCTCTCCATGTCTGCTGAGACAACTCATTACAGTTTCATAAAGGCTGCAGCTTACTCAGACATACTGGGCTTCTTCCAGTCAGGTTTATGTTTGGTTGATGTTTTGTTTTTCACCACTGGCCCAAGTGAAAAAGGTGGCTGCAACTGTCGGTCTGTAATAAATGTGAATTAAAAATCAGGTGCGAGGTAAGAGGGACAGACACTGGGGTAATAAAGAAGTATAGCTGGATAACAGCAAGTATTATAATAATGACAACATGACTGCAATAATGACAGCAATAGCAAGCCTATTTCCAAAACCGACAGGATGTGTGTAAGAACTGGCTTATCGTATTCATTAAGGATTAACAACAATACTACCGTAGACATCTATGTCACAAAAATAAAATGACTGACTTGTAAACGTAGAGAAAACAGATTATTTGACAATACATGTTAAGGAATATTCATTTTCACCACACAGTGGGCTGTGGGCTATTACTGTACATAGAAGTCTTAGGTATTTTAGCCTATTTAGCCCCTTAGCACTTATTGAGGAGCTAAAACAGCTAATTGTTGAAAGAATTATTTATTTTTTCATCTTTGGCACAAAAAAAAAAGAAAAACACAATTTCTTTTTTTAAAGCAAACTGCTTAAAACAAGAAAACAATATCTGACCAAGTATACCTAATTCTAGCGATATGGAGCGGTTTAAATGTGATGTAATGATCGCTTTATGATTTATTACTCTTGCTGAAAACGATTATTGGATGGGTGACTGGAGGATTCAAGTAATTATCGGCTCTAAAAACATGTTTGTACAACTTAATAATCCTATTAGGTCCAAACAGGCTTCTACATGCTAGCTCTGTGGCAGGTGTCTATTTCATCTCGACAGAGTCAGACGTGTCCAAACAGACTCAACACTAGAGCTGCTGACAGAGCCACTGGTATTAATTTATACACACACACACACACACACACACACACACACACACACACACACACACACACACACACACACACACACACACACACACACACACACACACACACACACACACACACACACACACACACACACACACACACACACACACACACACACACACACACACACACAGTGGCCTGACAGCTGCTAACCATCATGTGACCCCGGCTTGGTTATTTTTATGACTGAACAAATTTTGCTATGGGTGGTGTGAGAAATTTGTGTTGTGTGTGTGAATGTGTTTTTGAACATGCAATAAGCAAGAACAACTCAACTCCTGGTAGTGTTTTCCTCACGCAGTGGTTTTCAAGGTCAGACTCTGGGATTTAAAGATGGGCCAATGGAAGCCTCAAACACGCCATCTAATTACATCTCAAAACTGGTCAAACTTGCTCTATGGAAACCCTAGTGAGACTGTCCAAGAAAGGGATGTCTGAGCCTACCACTAACATACCATAGTCTAGTAACCTTAGATAATAATGGCCTTCAACTTTATCAAAGTTAACAGCCTTTGGGAATATACTGTAAACAAGTCATGTCTGTTTTTAGTCCAACAGTATGCAATTCTTAGAAAGGGTCTAAATTGCATTACTGTGTTATTTTTAACATATGCTCTCCTTGTCTGGTCTGTTGTATGGAATGACCTCATATCCCTGTATAGCCTGGTTGCCATCAGCTGTTTCACCACGGCTGAGTCGGAAAAAAAAAAAACACTACTTACCCACTCTGTCACTCTCACACTCACTTAGTGAATGGAATACCACAAAGAGGTAGCACTGCTATACGAACATGCATGCACGCTAAAAAAGACTCCAATTCAGGCACACAGAAACAGACACATACACCAACCCATTATATGCAGAAGGAAACTATGACAAAAGCATAATTTGATACAAAACAGAGAGAAAAAGGGGATCTACATGGAAAACAAAATGACACTTGATGAAACAAGAGAAAGGATTATACTTTGGCCTTCTCTGTTCTTCGGTGTCTGATAGCTCTTTATCTCTCTCTATCTTCCCAAATTCAATTGGGCTTTGTCTCATTTGTCACCAATGACTAGTGCAGTTTCAAGTTTTTTAGAGGGAGAAAATGTGGTTCAGACTGCCTGGTTTTATCTCAGCCGAAATGAAAATCACGAAATACCAATCAGTCTTGCTTTTTGCAATTATTTTTGGTTTTGCCTGTAAAATTAATTCTTAAGAATGACTTGCATGGTATAATACCTTGCAAAGAAAGCAGGTGTACTTTAGAGTGCCGGTTATGTAGCATATACTTGTCTTCTACGTAAAGCTGTACCCTGTAACTGGATTTAACTGACCCATCTTCAAATGTTTTCTAATCTGCTTACTTACCTATTAGGGGTGGAAAAAAGAATTAGATCTTAGAAACATCATGATACTCTCTTAAACTACTGAGCACTGATGCAAAAAACCCCCGACTTGATTGGAATTTAGAGGGCTCTCCACGGGTGGCTACTTTTATATAGCCTACTGCAGTGAAGTCCCATTTTGGGGAAGGTGGTAAGGAGTTAAGGAGATTATTGACAGAATGTGATGCGAGTCAATGTGAGCCATTATGCTCATTTAACTACATTTATGTAACCAAGATTGCTTAACCTATTTAAACAAGTGCTTTTGTGTGCACCATGACTACAGATATTGTTATGGATACGCTCAGATTCTGTTTATAAAATGTAAAACATAAATGTAAATGCATCACTTGAAACGGTTTCCATTTTAGAATCAAACCCTATGTAGGGTGGCCATGCACATCCGGAGCAAGAATACTTTTGTGATCAAATCATAGCACCTTCAATTGAAAGCTAATTGAATGGTGAGAACTTAAGATGCCTTGCCCTATTGCCTGAAGCATCACATTTTTCCTTTCAGCAAATTCACAGACACCTCTTGGTAACAACTTATTTTTCAGCCTCCTGGACATTGTTCCATGTGGCCTGATGTCCGAGTACTTCTATGAAGTCAGACCCAAAACATGTTTAATCATTAACGTTTTCTTTTTTTAAATCACATTACTTTAGTTCAAATAGAACCATAAAACCTTTTAGAGCAAACACTGTCACACTGCTTTAGGCAGAAGCAACTCTGCGGGCGCGTGATGCGAGTGCCCTGTTGTGCACTTGTGCCAACAGTAGATGGATACATGTGTACATATCTTATGTAATGTTTTCACCTTTGTGGGCAGGGTTCAAGGTTAGAAAATAGATAGAACTGTGAGAAAGATACAGGGACAAAGAGGAAAAGTGGCCCATAGAAAGAGAGAGAAGAGAGTGGAAAAGGAGACAGAATAAGAGCGGAGCAAGAGAAGGTAAAAATGTGACAGACGAGAATAAAATTAGAGAAGAAAAAAAAAATCTATTCTTAAATTCAGTTCTTCAGTTAATGAGTGAGAGGGTTCGTGTGAAGACATCAAACAAACTAAATAAAAAACAAAAACAAGGATGTAGCCTAATCTTCTGTACAGGAATTGCTACAGGCTAGACAACTTTGAACACGTAAAAATGGGTAAACAAAAAAGTTAGTTTGGGAAAAATCTTTGTTAATATGACACAGTAACACGCACGCTAAGCAAACTAAAAAAGGCTTTCTCTTTCTAATACCCTTTTTCAACCAAAATGATAATCGATTTGTTCCACATACATTATTACACATACATACAACACATACAGTGCCTTGAGAAAATATTGACAGAAAAAGCGAGACAACCAGTGTTTTAGACATTACTGAAAAAGGTGTCTGATCCATTTTGAAAATACATGGAGCAGCCAACGCTAAGCTGTCCATACTCAGCACCTACGGCAAAAACAAACAGAGCTGCAAAGACAAAAGCGAAAGGCACAAAGCAAACAACTGGATGAATACATTTCCACAGGGATATGACTAAGAAGATCAGGAAAAGGGCAGTTTCATGTTGAGGGAAATTGAATATGAAAATGTACAGTAAACCCTGACATTATAAGAATAAACTTATAAGAATAAACTTATAAAATTATAAAGAATAAAAACTATGCAGACACATAGCACAGAAGTTCAAAACGCAGCTGAAATGCAACTAGAAACGTGCAGATGTGGGTAGATGCCAAAGCACACTTTAATGTACTTTATCAGACTGGGACAACAAAGCAAAGGGAGCCCTTTGAGCATGAAGAAAGTCCAAATCCGAACAGACCACAACAGACCACAACAGCGAAACAGGTGGTTTCGGCTAATCCCCTGTCTGTGTGGCTATGAATGTACATGTCTTTGAATGAACACATTTAAATGTGTAGAGGTGTGTGATCATCCATGATTATGAGTGCATAGCTCTCTGTTTATTTGCAGTTGTGTATATACATACTGTACGTATTCATACGTGTGCTACCTAAGCAAGCAGATCTAGTCTTTGCTGTGTCTGTCAGTTCCAATACACTCTGGATAACAGAGCACAACAGAGAAAAAAAAAAAGACTTAAGTCTTTCTTTCTTTCATTCAGACTTTCTCCACTTAGCATTCCAGTTATTGTATTTCACTCAACTGTGTTAACTAGTAAGCTGCTTTACCTTTACAATTCTTGACAATGAAAAGAAGCATATGCACTCATTGTGAGTTTATTTTGGTAATACGCAATAAATCTTGCATCTTAATCCTCATTTCTTTTCTAACCCCAACTATAATCTAACTGGGTATCCTCAACCTGGTCCATGTAATGCAAAAACTGGCACAGCATTCCTGATTTAAAGGGTTTTATCTTTATGAACACATCTGGTTTTCATAAATCAGTTACACAAACAGAATGCTACAGCTAACGATTATATGAAGCTACAAACTTTCACTGGACCATTTCCAAAACTCACGTCGAAGGTTTTTACTACGCCACAGTGATTAGCTCATGCAATGAGCATTTACTGATGTTTAATGGAAGATTGTTTCACAACCCCAGGCTGCTTTGCATGAAACTACAGCTACATTGCTGACACAAGGTTCTCACCATAAATCATCAGGCATATTTTAATCAAAAGCCCCTTGCATTAATTTAAGATGATTATGTTGTGGTGTATTTGGATCATTTGCAAATATGAGGTGGAGGAGTGAAAAGAGAGAACGGATTTTGCCCAGTTTATTAGGTCCAATGCATTAGGTAGCTTATCAACAATATCAAGGATGTAACAAGGACATGTTTGAATATGACTTATACAGCTGCTGAGCAGGCATAAGAGAGCAACTCCAACAGCCTGTCAACACTGATAATGACACTGTGTGTACTAAATTATAATTTGAGAACAGTGGAACTAATTATTCTTGCTAGGAAGATGTTAAAAAAGTTGTAAATAGGCCATAGCTGTTGCAATCTAAGAGATTTATAAATTCAATGGAAATTCTCAGCAAAAGGTCAGAAGCTGTGAATAAGGTGTTTTTTTCCTGTTACTTTAGTGTCTCTTAATAGCCTGAACCCTAATGCAATCATTGAGGTATTATGGAAGAGTTGTTTAAGGAACCTGAACCTTTCACATATTCAACCTATGACGCTACTGAGGGAAACAGATCACTACTGGTGTTTCAACATACTGGGAGATTCATGTGGGGAGTTTTTGGATAACCTTCTTTGTTAGACTTTGTTCTTTAGCAAAAGCCTTACAATTCTAATACTGTAACAGCATGCACTACAAATGGAAAAAAGTCACTTATATTCAATTGGCACTGGAAATGTATTCCAAGGACTGGAGTGAAAACATCTTGTACTGTGGGTATAAAGACAGATGTGTCAAATTCATGTCTTGCTTGGGGTTACCTATGTCATAACTGCAAAAGAATGTTTAATCCATAATCATCCGTTAATCAGGTCCAGGTTTTATCTACATTGGGAACTGGAAATGTACTGGTCTTTAAATGGAAGTGTTTAAAAAAAACAACTATTAAATGTTTGGTATGCACATTTTACACATCAATATTTTAAAATGATGCACATTCGAACATTGCAGTCCATGGTTCAAGTTTTGAAAAGCCTCACAGCCTACTGTTATTGTGTCTTTCAATCTTCTGATCATCTTGCTTCAGTGATAACACTGATAAAAGAGTCCCAGAGTAACTTTCATCTAAACACTTATAAACATAACTGCTGTCACATATCAAAGTCTGCAGAGTCTAGTGATCAACCCTTGATTTTTTATGAGCTACCATCGCTGCCAATATCTGCAAGGCTATACAACGGTACAAAGGCGGCCGAAAACCTTGATCTCCTGATTAAGAGACTAATCAACATTTAACACGTGCACTGTCAAATCTCTGGCAACCTTTATGTTTGTGCACCTTTATTATTATTATTATTATTATTATTATTATTATTATTATTATTATTACTATAGAACAGTTTGCAGTCTCTACGGTGTGGTGGTAGGGAGAAGAAAAGTGTTTGACGTTAGCCCCCTTAACACTCATGCACACGTTGGATTCGCAAACACCCGATTTCCATGCTGTTACCATGGTGATGTCTGTAGTAAGCAGGTTAAGATTTGGATACACACAGGAGGACAAGAAGCAAGAAGATGGAGATAGATAAAGGATGGAGGTTAAGAAGTCATTAAGCGACTTTGAGTCCATGAAAAGCGCTATATAAATTCAATTTATTATTATTATCTATGTATAATGGGGCCTCAGCAGCCTCTGGCTAATCATGATGAGCAAACAGAAAATGGTGTGTGTCAGTTTGTACTATATCAGATCTAGATACAAAACCATGCAGATTCTTTTTAACATCAAAGCTACTGTAGCAAGCACAAGCACAAGCACAAGCACACACACACACACACACACACACACACACACACACACACACACACACACACACACACACACACACACACACACACACACACAGTGATGTCTTTAGAAAATATACCTTGCTGTTCTGCTTTGTAGGTGAACAATACAGTGAGCTGATATCCATACCTGTGTAGACCTGAGCTACCCCGGGCACGCCTAGAGGTTTATTACATGTGCATAACTGTTTTGTAGATCATACAGTAGATACAGAGCAGTTTGGTTTGGTGACAAATGAGTCCACAGTAAAGTATACTCCAGAGATCAAGTTTTTAAAAATCTTTTTCCTTCACAAACAGGAGTGTTGCTTGGGGCTGACCTAAAATTATATCCAATTGTTCATGCCTCTGAGCTACCAGAAACCACAAATACCATAGTGCTAGTATTTTTAACAATACTTTCCATAATAATAATTTAGTTAACTTTAGAGGTAATGAGAAAAACGTTCTTTCAGACTCAATCTCCTGCCTTCTAGCAACTGTTCAGAGGCCTTTGAATTAGCTCAGTACATCCAAACTTAACAAACAAGATGAAAACAAAGATGACATCTTTACTTAATATTAATGTTCCTCTTTCTCCAACACAACACCTGTTGGTCATTAAAGAAGCTATCAGAGCTCTCTGGAACATGCCCAATTCAAAAAGTCTCTAATCACTATGTAATGGAAACATCAAATAACCCTAAGACAACCATTAGGCAGACAAGGTGTGTGTGTGTGTGTGTGTGTGTGTGTGTGTGTGTGTGTGTGTGTGTGTGTGTTCGAGATAGGACTACTGTTAGATCTATTATGAGTTTTCATTAAAACAGTAGCCTAAATCAGTATTTTCCAGATATTTGAGCTACTGCGAAAAATAAGTTAAGCTGAAGCCCTGAACTAGTCTTAAGAGGATTTTAAATTCCATAATTAGAGATAAAGAATAATACAGATAAGAAGATAACAATATACATATTAAAAGCCATTTGTATAATATGTTGTCAAAGCACTCATAAGCTCTGGCAAAGTATGATAAGCAAAATAAAAAACTTCCCGGCATAAGTGGTAGAAAACAAATGTGGTGCCCTTACAGTGTGCCTCACCAATCTGAGGTATAGGGTTTATATGAACATTTTAGGAATGTGTAAAGATACAGTCTTAATGAAAAATATGTTCTGTAATCCAGGTAATCAAGACTCATTATAATACCATGGTACGATTATCATGTGGACTGGTTATCTATCTGTGATACAGATGGCAGTGTGTCAGCCAACAGTGCATTATAACACATTATCCACGCTTGCCCCTGTGCTCTAGCTCAGGTGTACAGCCAAGGCTGAGCAACAGAGCACAAATATGATAAGGGTGTTATGCGACACTGCTAACCTAAGATACAGTATGTAGAGAGAATAAAAACAGATGAAAGATCTGATCGATCTCCTGATAATTTGTCCATCTAGATCAGATTAATAGTATATAAGATGTATTAGCAGAGGTGGAGTGCCTGTGGGTGGTTTGGGGAAAGTAACAGAAAGGGGGGGTAGAGGTTGAAGACAAAGCCAGCAGCAGAGCTTCAAACAGCATAGTGAGGGATTTACTACCCATACGATAAAGCAAACAACCCACAGAACTTCTCAGCACAGTGGGGTGAAAGACTGGACTCGCACAGCAGGGCTACACAGACGAACATACTGACACGTAGGTGCCCAGACACACATACAACATACTGTTAAACAATGAGTTAACTGATTTGCCCCGGCAGCACTGTGCTACACAGTGTCCATAAAGATAGAAAATGACATGGCACTGACTCTGTATTTTGCCGTAGAAGACCACTGTTCCTACACTCAAGCCTATGAATCCGTGTACATGTTCCTACCTCGTGAGTTGGTGGCCAGGTCGGCCACTTTTTGAAAGGCATCCAGGAAAGCCGCCACAGCAACCACCGTCGCCCTGGGAGAAAAAAAGGAAGACAGAGGTTTAGGATCACACTTTACTGATGTAACAACAACAAAAAATCATATTGTTTATAAAAAATAAATAAAAATGTACACAAAAAAGGAGAAAATCCCAGTGCAAGAATGATGGAAGAAGCATTGGTTTGAATCAGTCAAAGGTTTCATGAACACAGGTGGCTGATCAACTGTAGCAATTATATACAAGTGTTGGCAGGTAAACACATAAAGTGATCAGGTGAAGAAAATATCAGATCTTGTTTTGCTCTGAAAGATAAAGAAATAAAAACCCATCTTTTGTGCATATATGTGCTAAATCTTAGATTATGAAATTTATATTAACCCTGATCATTTTAGAAAATGTAAATATACAGTATATGGTAGTGTCCGTATGTACTGTGAGAGTGGGAGTGAGTTAGAACTTAAACGTGCCCTGCTGTGTGAGGAATGTCTATGTGATTACTTTATAGAGCGCTGGAATCTGTCCGGCTCAGCAGAGCAGCTCTTGAGCCGAATTTGCTGCACTTACAGGTGTCCATGTGGGATCTACCCTGTTCAGCTCTAAAATATAAATACTGACTATTCTACTTCAGAAACAACAGGCCTCTTACGATTAAGATCACAGGTATGGAGATGACGCTCTTGGTGGGAGTATGTACGTGTGAACAAATGCATGTATGTGATACATGATCTCCTCAACAGAGACAAGACAACCTTAACTGGCAAATACTGTCGTGTCTACTTCAGAAACAACAGGCCTCTCGTGATTAAGATCACAGGTATGGAGATGACGCTCTTGGTGTGTGTATGTGTGTGCTCGTGCATGTAGGCCTATGTGATATCTGTTCTCCTCAACAGAGACAAGACTACCTATCAGTCATGCATGCTAAAAAAAGAAACAATTGTCTGGAAATTTCCCCAGGCACGCTCAGCCAAAAAAGCACGTTTGTTCTAACCTTGAGAACCTTCATTTATAAACACCGGTTATCTTCCAAGGGCCAAGAGAAAAACATTATAACACAACAGTCCAGACAGGTAGCATTGGGCAAAACAACAGCTGAATACAGGTTGCTGGCGAGTGTCAACTTTGACTTGCAGATGTAACAAACATGTTTTTAATCCTTAATATTCCAACAACAGGTTTACTGACTAGGTTTTTCCCTGTGTATCCAAAGACACATATAAGGCAATGGCAGGAGTGCTCTGATAAATGGCCTTCTGAGGTGGAGTGAAGTGTATCGGTTGTACACATCAAAGTCTGTTTACAGATCTTGGGAAGTACTACTGCCTATGTGAGGCGTCGAGGCAACATCAGTTAGGGATGAACACTACATGTTGAAAAATAATCTGGGGGTGTGGAGTAAGAAAAAGTGAGTTAACCTGACCTCTGTAGCCCCCTCCTCATCTCTGCTTGATGCTAGCGGCTCAGGGCTACATTAGCCGCTACTAGCATTACACACCCACATCTCCGATCAAACTGTCGGCAGTGGAGAGGCAATGTGGATCATGTGGGTGCCACGTTTTGACAATAAAGACGAATGCGTGGAATAGAAAAGATGATATCTCTGGTTCTGCTGCATCAATTTTTATGCTTTTTTAGAAACTGTCCATTGTGAGTGTGACAACAATATTATATAAGTGCAATGCTAAAATCGGTGGAGTAGTCCTTTAATGCATGTCTTTAGGGTTGGGAGGAAACTGGAGCACCCTGGGGTTCCAACCCGGGACCAGTTCTAACCACAGAGTCTTTTCTCAACTGTCTCAAGACTGTTAAAGTCGTTTACTTGCTTAATGGAGTTACAGTTAACATCTCGGAGGGGCCCACGACAAGCTTGACAGAAAGGGAAAACAGAACACTGATCAACTGATAAACAACCCTGATCCAAAACTTCACTGAGGCCTACATATTCTTCTACATTCAAGTGGCAGCCAAGTCTTAGCATTCAGTCAATGATGGAACAGTCACTTCCTTGATCACTCAAAAACATAATATAATATTGGCTAATAAGTGCTGTGTTGTTATAGAGCTGACCAGAAGATCCAAGGGTGTGTCCTGCAAATGGAAAAAGAAACATATGCGTAGGCACACACAGATTCCATTCTATTTAAAGTCCAGTGCGGCCACCAGAGCAACCTCCAACTGATATGTCTCCACTAATTTATACTATACACTATTTTGCTGTGTGGATTATATTTTACATGCACTAGCAGCAGTCTTGTTCAGTCAGGTTTAATTTATTAATCCAAAACAGGTTTGTGTGGGAAGTGGTTTCAACAGAAGCCTACTTTTAGTATTAGTGGCCCCAGCCCTCTTAAGTACAATGTGCAGTAGTTTACAATTACAAGCCACGATCATCCGCTCTAATCTGTTCCATGCTTTTACAAGAGAAATGCCAAACTATTAAACTGGTTCACTACACTTTCGATGGAAACCTTGGAAAGGTCGTCAACATTAGAGGGAAAAACCATGGCTTTACATTTGACAGCGAATTGCGGAATAGGCAGCATTGAAAAACTTTTTTGGCTCAATCGACAGTGAAATTAGGTAACCTCTCAACAAATAAATGAATACTTAGTCGCACTAAAGGCAGAATAATTAGGTTTTAATACCAGCTCTGACAGTCAGCCAAAAAGCCTCTAGACTTCTGTGGCTGTAAGAATAAAAGATTTAAAAAAAGCATTGCTGCTACAAGCCTTCGGCTCTGCACAGTGCTCTAACAATGACCTGACTGCTACCATTGGCACTAAAATCTGCAAACGCCCCTGTCCTGGAGTCAAGACAAACGACTTTAACATATCTATTCCGCGAGGCCTTGGCCAAGCCAATCTAAACTCCCCATAGACCCTGGCGTAGTATAGCACAGTGCTCTTTCTGACAATGATACATTCAGCACTGCTGCCCCCATCTATTCTTAGTTCAACAGAAACTGGAATGTGACTGTAGTAAATCTGAATCTTAGTAAATAGGTTGTGTTTAACTCCTCCTGTTTGACACAACATACCAAGACTTAGCACAGAGATAGTGCTTTGAGTGTGCATTAATAGATTTTTATAGGTGTATGTATGTTTATACTGTATGTGTCTGTTGATCTACCCATCCATCTATCAATGTACTTGTCCATCTACCATCTAAACATTTTAGGGCTCCTTCTTGAGCCCAAATACGTTTTTATAAACCATAGAGTTCTTAAGCTGAATTTGAAGTTTTGAGGTGGTCTGTTTCTTCACAAAATTAACTTCTGAGCAGGAGGAAGGCCTATGTATACGCCTAGCTCTGACACAGCTGCATCAACCATGACCCACCAAAAAAGACCAAACACTGAAAGGACTGTGATTAGAAATCAGCTAGCCTATATTCCACCCTGCCCTCTTTCTTCAAAGCTGTTCTGTGTGCATGCATGTGTGTGTGTGTGTGTGTGTGTGTGTGTGTGTGTGTGTGTGTGTGTGTGTGTGTGTGTGTGTGTGTGTGTGTGTGTGTGTGTGTGTGTGTTTGCTGCTTAAAACCAGAATGGGCAGAAAAAAACACCATATTTGGACCAAAAAAATGACAGAACAGGCCCAACACTGTAATTGGTTGATTTCCTAGTTGCTTTGTGAGAGGGGAGCAGAGGGTCTAAATTACAGAGTAGTCTGCCTTAGGACGTCATTACACACACAGACATATCCCGCTACCACAGCTGGCTAGTAACTTATCCAGGCCAAAGAGGGAAGGTGTGTGTTTTGTGTGTGTGTGTGTGTGTGTGTGTGTGTGTGTGTGTGTGTGTGTGTGTGTGTGTGTGTGTGTGTGTGTGTGTGTGTGTGTGTGTGTGTCCCAGTCCTCAAGCAGATTATAGAGGTCCTTGGGTGGGGGGTCATGCTGTAGTCAGAGGGGCTAGTTGGCCAAAGTTTTAGTGGCTGGAGACAGGCTTTAAAGCAGACAGAAAAAGACTTACTTTTAGGTCACCACAAGCAAGCCAAGATAGCACTCTTATTAGTGCTACAGCAGCAAGGGCATCGTTACAGCCAGCCACATGCCACAACCACTGCCGCCTGGAGCAGGGCGTGAGCCAAGCTCAATCGGTCAAAAGCTAGTCTAAAATACCAAAACATGGTTTTCTTCCCATGAATGACACTCAACTCATCCTGTAAAGTGAATGGGATTACATTTCACTGTAATTGTGCATCTCGTACGTTTTTCATGTGACAAATAAAATTGATTGATTGATAAAGAAGGAACTGATCTTTTCTGGGCGCAGCATTTGACTAATTCTGATAGAGCAGGAAAGTAAGTAATGCCGTAAAACAAATTGGTCAAAGTATGGGAAAGTGATTAGGGCTGCACGATAGGAGGAAAATATGCGATAAGGTTGTTGAATATTGCGATTATGATCTTTCTTGCGATAAATAAACAGATATTAAAGTGTACTCAGTTCTGCTGCTTTCAGTATTCTGCTAAAATACAACAAATTGCTTGTTGAATTTAAAACAAACGAAAGGAAATATTTCCAACATTATTTTATTGAACAAATTTAACATTGAATTGAATATAAAAGGCACCACTAAAAAAAGAATGACAGTATCTTTTTAAAGTGTAATTTTCTACTGATATTTTCTTTCAACTAACACAAAAAATCTCTAAGTGTCTATCGCGATATGTCGCAGCCTTTTACGATGTGTATATTGCGCCAGTTGATATTGCGAGAACGATAAAAAAACAATATATTGTGCAGCCCTAACGGTGATCATCCTTTATTATAACATATTGTTTTATAATGGACAAAAGGAAACTTTTCACAAGCATCTCCATCATCAAGCTGCCACTAACATACTATATAAAAACACATCAACATACTGCAGGTTCAACTCACCTTTTCACCAGTACAATTACTGGTAGATTTGTTCTTTTATTATTGCCTCCGGTGCCCAGACACACAGACATCCTACTGCCAAACAACCCGTCATTAGCAACAAGGACACAAATACTCCCCTGAGCTTTAGCATGGCAGGGTCACATATTTAACCCCTGAACGATGGAGACACTTGAATAACATATTACCATTAATCAGTGTTAACACTGAGAAAATAGAAGAATGGGACAGTGAGTGGCCCCTGGAAAGTATTGTTAAGTCCCTGAGCCTTTATACAACTGTCACTGTTCGTCTGTCTCAGGACACGTGGACACTTAAATGGCTAGAGAACTGCCATGCATTGTTAATCAAAGAATAAGTTAGACCACAGGACATCCATATTTACAGTACTTGCTGGACAATAAGCTTTTATTTCAGCTGTCATCAGTTGTTTGTCTGCTGACACGTGGCCACTTAAAACCAACTAGCAGGGGTGACTGGGATTGGCATTGATTGTTCGCAGAAGACTTGGAATAATTTTGGCAGGAGGTGTGGAAATGTACAACATTAGAAATACAAATTAAATCAGGCTTAAAGAAGACTAAATGTGGGAGAGGGACACATAATGACCCCTGGACAGTATTGTTAAGAGATTAGGATTGTCATTGCTTATTAGTCTAACACGTGGCCACTTAAAACTTCTTTCGAAAGGAATTGACACTGACATCTAATGTAAAAGCCCATATAAAGCACAAAATCAGACATTTATTGGTGTATAACGGGGTCATCATGGGGTTTCAGAGATGTTATGCAACAAGCACAGTGGTATTTCCCTAGGCAGGAAAAGTTGTAGGTAGTTCTATAAAATCTATTTTGTTTTAACGATACAATCTGTGCTGTCTATAGTCAAGTCTCCATCTAAATTTAGCATAAAATTTGGCTGAATTTACTTCTATTATGCAAATATTAGTAGAATCGTAATAGTTTAGGTTTCCTTTTACACACTGAAACAAATGGGTTGAATTTATTAGGGGTGTGCAAAAAAAAATCGATTCACATTTGAATCGAGATTCAAGCTCTACCGATTCAAAATCAATTCATAGAATTCCAAAAATCAATTAATATTTTATTTTTTTTATTTTATTTTATTTATATTTTTAAATTGTATGTCTACTGCAATCACATGGGAAAAGTAACTACATTTACATACTGTGAATCATTTTTTTAAAATGAAGAATCGTTTTTGACTCAAAAATCTATTTTGAATCAAATCTTGAGCCTGAAAATGGATATCAAATTGAATCATGACATTTTCTGAATCGTGCACCCCTAGTATTTATGTGCACATATGCACGGTCTCACCTGAGCTGCGATTGCAGTTTGCCGGCCTTGGTGATAAAGTCCTCCCAAATAGGATAGCTGCTCTGTTGGGGGGGAAAAAAAGAGACATAAACATGAATGACACAATCATCAGAACAGATTTCAATACTCCCACAGTTACATAACAGTTCAATCAACATGAGGCCATACTGATGAATCACCTCACCTGAGGGCTAAACAGAACTAACCAAGGCTTAGGCTTTCTGATATAATTTCAACAGTTGGCTTTTATTTTGATCCTATTTAAAAATATATATATTTTTTTTGTTATCTGCTAATGGGAGAACAGACATACTGTCATGTCCTGCATGTTAAAACATTGCAAAATGGGTCACAGGCCTCTTTTAGAAAGATCCCCACACAACGAGAGCACCAATACATGATATAATGAGACTGGTTCCTGATGGGACTCTAAATTTATCTAATTCAGGTCCTGGGCTGAAAATAGTTAAATAGCCTATCAAAACCATCACAGAGAACAGGTGGCCTAATGCATTGAAAAGAGGAGGCTAGGACAGCACCAGATAATGTGATGAATATCGCATGAGCACAGGTTTGTTGCAGATGTGCTACTACTGTCAGGGGTCTGAGGAATGTCATGTTATGCTGTCAAACATTACACCCAACAACCAACTCAACTCTCAACCTACAGTACCTCTTTCTTTCTCTCTCCCAATCTGCCTCACATAGCTTTTGTTCTTTTCGACCTCTGCCCTCTATTTGCATGTTGCTTATCCCTATCTCTTCTCACTGTCTGTCCCCCTCTCCTTCTCTCTCTCTCTCTCTCTCTCTCTCTCTCTCTCTCTCTCTCTCTCTGTGTAGTGGCCACCACCATCAGCTCTGCCTGCTTCAGAACATATATCAAACACTCCTGCACCATAGCAAATGAGCCTTCTCTGCATTTCTCTTATAATTTCTTACTCTTCTTGTTGACAGCTTAGGTTTAGTGAGCTGTCACTTTATTGTTTCAGCATCTGTAGCGCTCTAAAAGAAAGGGCATTTGATATTTTCACTGGCTTCTCTGGCAGCACAGATGTCATAAAATACAGGGGAACCATGAACTGTCAAGTGAGACATGGGAGGCTGAGAAGTGCTGAGTGTCTGAGCAGTATTCATAACAAACTTTCTGACTCCAGTAGAGGCGATGGCTGGCCATTTGACCTACACACGTCAAAGCCTTCAGACTCTGCGGGTAATTTTTTTTACCCTGACAGCTACATTCCCGGAATTCCTCCAGACAAGACGTACAACAGCTGGGAAATTGCTAATTGTCTCATCGACCAAGCTGTAAGAGATAACATCAAAATAAGATGCCCTAGTTTTGAGACTCATGGTTGCCATATTTAGCCTTTATGCACTGTTGGCTGCTGCATCCACTTCAAACTGGAAGAAATGGACGTACAAATGTATTTGTTTTTCCAATAGAATAGAATGGAAGAAATTGAAAAGAGTGCAGTCAAATATAATAATATAGGCTAACTTAGCTAACGTTACCACAAAAAATAAACCTAATATACAGCAAGACCAGATAGCTATACCATACAATTTAACCTAGCATCAATTGAAAAGTATCTCACATTTACTCAGCTCTACTCCATTTTGTTTATCGACTTCTAACGTTAGCTAGCTTTAATACTAAGAATACAATAAGAAGGTCTGGTCAGAAGTCTAACGCTAAGTTTGTCTGGCTAACATCAAATTACCTGTATAGTTGACCTAGCTAATATTGATAACGTTAGACTGATGTTTGGGAAGTTAACTGGCTGGGGAAGGGGAAGACGTTTTTGGACGTCGCTTAACGAAGATGTGTTGCAAGTTCATTTGGCTTAGCTACCTTCATGTCTCCGATAACAGTTTGAAAGAGTCCTCCGAGCGCGCTGCATTCCTTCTCGATAACACCCTCCATTTTCAGGACCAACTCCAGTGGTCAGTCCCGACTCGGTGAGCCGCTTTCAGCTCGCCACCTCCGCTCTCCAGGAAAACCAAAATACTCCAAAAGTATGAACAAAAACGAACAAACCCGTGTGTTAAGATTCTACTGTTCCGTAATCGATGAACAACTTCTATCTCAGTCAAATGTAAAGAAACACAGGTCGGTTCTGCTCTGGTGCACGGTTTACTTCAAATCAAAAGAAGTTGTTGGGACGAAAGAGAAATTTAAATCCCCCCTCTCCCCTCCACGCCGCCCCGTTTATACTCATGGCTGGACCTTGAAGATAATATATTGCAGTTTTCTAGTCGAAACTAGAAATAATCCCAATGTTAGGCTGCTAATGTTACTCCGTATCTTGACAGGTAACGTTAAATGCCGACACTCACTCGTTACTCCTAGCTACTGCTTTCTCAACACTGACTGAGAGAGAGAGAGAGAGAAAAAACGAGACTAGAAATAAGCATCAAAATGCATTTCCGGTGACTTAGTTTACACCAAAATAAAATATCTGATTAATGGTTTTTAAGTCGCCCTGGAGAGAGAAGTAGAATGAAAATGGAATGGAATGGACATTTAAAATTAGCGTTCGGCAAATTAGTAACACAGGTACTCATAGCAAGATGCCTTGAAAGGGCTATACTATTCATAATCACACACTGTGTTTAAGTGTAGCCTACATCATATAAATGCAACATAAATAAAACATTTAAACCTCGAGGTAAAACTTAACATTTTTAACATCGGACGTGTTATTTTTATTTTGAAGGAATACCCGTGATACTTCCGGTATTGTTCTGTTTGACTTGATTCCATAATGATGGGAGATGCAGCAGAGGAGGTCTATGGGTGCAGTCTCTATCACTCTGGGTGCAGTCATAGACTAGTGAGTGAACGCGCGCAGGGGAGGTAAGCGCGTTCATGGTGTTTGTCCATTTGGCAGCACTCAGAGCCATGTCTTTCTCTATCACTCTGGCAGCACTGTACAGCACAAAGCAGCGCCATAACAACGGCTGAATGCGTGGACTACTCTAAATTAGCTGACATTACTTTTGTAAGCATAGAACAAAGTATTTTGACTTGTTTGACTTTATAAGTGTTGATACAAGCACAATATTATAAAGAGCCACCAATTATGTTGACGCCAACGTTTTTGCTATTTATGCATAAACATTGGATACATGTTGAAAGGTTGAGCAGTTGTAGACAACGGGAGACATCTAGTGGCTGAAGTGCAAATTACAACATACAACTATTGCAAGGAGTTTAAATCGATGTGACGTGGTATGAGCGTTAATTACATCCAATTACAGGAGCAAATTAATTAATCAATTAAGTCAACCGTTTCTATAAAGACTGTATCTATAGCGCATAAGGGCATTTAGAAATTATTATTTCATTGTTTCTAGCACTAACCTTACTTTCAAAGGTATAGTCATATGAGCCATACTGATTTTTCAACAGTAAATATATGTGCTGAAACTATATTACAATACACCATGAAATATTTCGTTGTGATAGTGTGTGAAATTAAATGTATTCACAGAATGACCGAGTCATAAAAATATCAGACCATGGTTACTCTCACAGAAAATCAAAGGGACATTGTTCACTTGGTCAAGTCTTTGAATTATGCAACCTGAGGAACTCTGTGGGAAACAATAGGCCTACTGCCAAATATTCTTTATTTAAAAGTATTTTTAAATTAATAACATTTAGTAGCCTAATGCAAAGAAAAGTATACAGCTTATACAACTAATAAATCATGTAGCAACATAGTTATTGATTTGGGTAATTTTATGTTGCATCATCACAGTTAAAATAATCAAACACTAAAAACATACTACTGTATATACTTAAATGATCCATTATTAGATACAAATCAATGTTTGAAATATAGTAGCTGACAAAAGCAGTTTTTTTATTGAAGGTCAGATTAAATGTTAGTTTGTAGTAGCCTAGAACTCACGAGAATGACAATGAAATTGGTCAATAAGTCACAGTGGAGCCACATACGATAACACTCAGAAAGTTTAAACAGTAACAGATATTATCACATGAATAGTTACCAATTTGTGAAAAACAGTTATTTAAATTGACAAAAAGTGCTCACAAGATATTACAAATTTGAAATTTAAATATCAGATAAACTCACATTTTAAATAGTAGCCACATCAAAATGTATTAACAGTCACCTAGAGTGAGTTTACAGCTCAGTGAAAACAATCATGTTGCCTTTTAGGCTTTTTCAAACTAATTGAAATATCACATTATTGTTCTATTGTGCATAACCTATTAGCAGCTTACATAGGCATGTTTTTGTGTTATTATAAATGGGAAATAGTCCCTTCAATATGGATGTGACTCAGGAAATTGGGCAATATGACTAATTCAAACTAATTGCATTATAACACGAATGTTCTGGTGTGCATTAACTATTATCAGCATACATAGACACCATTATGTGATACTATATTGGTATTAAAAACTCAGGAAATGGGGCAATATTGGTATGATTAAAAAAGCGGGCGAAAAAATGAAACCATAACTGTCACAAGCATCACTTACATCTTGCATAATCACCCTGTATAGCCTGGTATCATATTCAACTACTTAAACTGCTATTCTTTAACTGTGTCCTCAAAATACTTTTAACAGCCCAGAACCTACCTGAGCCCAATTCTTTCAATATCTCAGAAGAAGAATTATTGTAGGAATATTATTGTCGAGAAATCTTAACAGATGTTTTGACTGAGGCAGAAATTTTTGTATATTTGTATATTTTTTTCTCCTTTGATGACCGGAGTGTTCCATCAGAAAATAACAAAGTTTGCACTGAACTGAATAGCAGTGCTCTCCATGGATGTTTTAATAATACATGCTAAAGTTATGAAGCAGTTATAAAACTAGTTTGCACTGGTTTTCCCAGTTACATCCTCCACCTCTTGAAGCCCATCACCATACTGCAGCCGTAGCATAGTGTCACCAAAAATGCAAATACCTGGGACAAAAAGACAAAAGGAGAAAAAGCAACAAAACTGGTCAGAAAAACCCAGCCAACTTTACTCACATGTGCTAACTGCAACTTGATTCATTACTTAGCTATAATTATATTATTTTAAATCCATTAAGTTCCAACAAGCTTATCTTAAGACATCTTTCTTATTCTAATCAGCAAAAAACAACATCTATGAAACAAAAGAAAGCAGCTGAATGAAGCATTTCTATAACACTAACTAGAAAAGGTGAAATTTATGCATAAGTGGCTAATATAACTATTCATCAAAAGTATAAACTCAAATATTCTGTTTTAAAATGACCTTTTCTTTGGTATACAATATATACAGAATATGAAAACTCAGCACAGAAATGTAGCCTCTTATATGAGTTTGTCAAGTTATACATTTTGCACATTTTTTTTAATATAAGGCCTCACATCACATAACCAAACATAACCTATAATATTTCTGTCAAAGAGGAGGGCCAGCACTTGCTCTTTTAATCATACTGTTTATGACCTGATATATCTAGCTGATAGCAGGACACCACAGGCATGCATTGAATATTCTGTTTATTTATGGCAACATGGACAGTCTTTCACTTTATCAGAAGGTGCATGCACATTTAAAAAAAAAAAAAACAAGACCAAAACTGACGTTTAGTGAGCAGGGAGGTTACTATGTAAATGCAAATGTGTCAACTGAGGCGTTTCTCGGACAGAACTTATTGAGAGCCTGAACGAGTAATAGGGCTGTTATTACCTTTATGATTATATGAATTAACCTTTCGTAAAACCAACTGTTTTAAAAAAAAATCTTTGTAACGCAATTTCAGCTGCTCCCACACATCAGTAAAAGTCAACCAAGGAGTTTGACATTGGGCTATATTCAATCAGATAGTACTGTGAGTGCATTATGATATGAATTAAAATGTACAAATTATGCATGCACTGTATTACAGACTTTATTTGAAAAGAGATGGCACTCACCGTGGCAGCCACATTAATACTGTATTGCTCATCATCCAGGACTCTGACTGTGACACTATCAGTGCTGTTAGGCAGTGGAATGATTAAGGCTTTAGCTGCTGTAGCTGCTGCCTCCAGCACGAAGGCAGAAAAGTAAAAAAGCAAAGCTATAAAATGGTAAATCACATCCTGGGGGGAAAGAAGAGAGAATGCATTACACATAAACATAAAAAAGTTCAAGTAGTAGCAGTAGATGGGAACAAAGAGTGACCAACATGTGAGTTGTATCCCTACTGGGTAATTATGAGACAATAGCTGCACTGGTCACTACAGCTCCCTGGACTTTGGCATTCACATAACAGACCAGGCTATCTATCGGTCAAAGAATCAAGTTTTTACATAACATAATAGATAAAACAAACATGGCAAATAAAAGAATGAGTGAATAAAAATACAAAAGAGTGAAAAGACTTAAGTTATTTGGAAACCATCAGATTAATAAATAAAGTAGAAAGACAGACACAGAGAGAGAACATGTCAGAGAGTAAAGAAGGTTAATGAGAGTTTGTGTTGTCGACTTTGCGAGCCAGACGGGACTACAGGCGGGCCTTTGTTGCGTTTTGGTGTGAGCTCATCATCCTTGTCACTCATTGTTCGGCCGAAAAAAACAACTTCACACACCTGGGCCCTGTTTCAGGAAGGAGGTTTAACAAACTCTGAGTCTAACCCTGATCTCTGAGTTGATTTACCCTGAGATGGGAAACTCTGAGTTTTCGGTTCCAGAACAGCTGATTTGAGTTGGTTCAATAAACTCAGAGTAGGTTCACTCAGGGTTAAGCGCGTGCACCACCACTATAAAAAGGCAGCATGAATGGAGCACTGATACTACGATTCACCATGGTAACAATCTCAAACAAACTGGTCGGCGGAAATACTCATGCGCACATACAGCGAGTTTGAACATATATTTCGTTAAAAAAGCAAAATGCTGCTGCAAAAGATATATAGTGTATTCATTTCATATTTAATCATAAGTATAATATTACTGGTGAAATGGTATTGAACCTATAATCTATTTCATTTAGGTGCAATCCTGGGGGCGAAAAAGTCCTAGGGCTACTAATCCCATTCTGAGGCTGCAGCACCATCATTAACAGAATTATAACTCATAATCTTTTATTTCAAAGGGCTTACATTATTCACCTGCAATACTGTGGAACTCCTTTTTAATGGCTCTTACTGGTTCATGTCCAGGGAACACTACAAAAACCTTTAAAAACACGTTTCAGAGCGAGTCACATTCTTCTGACGGCTTTGCTAATATGCATCACCATGTAAAGAAAACTGCCGTTTGCTAAAAAAAACGTAATGTGACACAGAATCTGCTGGGATGTAAGAGCATGTCCACGATGGGTGACGTTAGTGATAGGAGGATGGATAAGGTTATGTAGGCTACATAACTGATAGACTGGGAAGAAAAACGATACCGCTCAAAATAGGTAGGCTAGTATCTGGAAATGAAAATGCATCTATAGTCGGGGCCTCAATATCATCTCCCGATGTATTTTTAACTCCCTGCGAAGTAATACAGCCCTTTGCAGTTAAGGCGGCCGCCTAAACAACATGCGCCTGCCCTTAACTACGTTATCGAAACCACACAGCTGACAACCTGCAGGTGGAGGCGGTGGAGACAGGCTCAGACATAAACGTCGCTGTGGATTTGTGTCAGTCTCGCAAGCGGTTTCAGGAAAGTGGCTGCATGTGTCCGACAATGTACAGAACATTAACAAAAGCATAAACTGAGACTCCGTTACCTGCTTGTCGGTCAACGGTTAATGATCGGTTATTTAATTTCATTGTGCTTTCTTTTGGAAGGCTGGCTGCAGCAAATCGCCACTTACTAGCTAATTAATTAGCCTGAGGTAAACAATAGCTATCAGTAAACAGAAGTGACGGGGTGGCTGGCGTCTGGTGTGTGCGCCAGTGTTTGTGTGTGTGCGTGTGTCGGCCCGCCCCGCGGAGCTCCGAGCTGCAGACAGCAGAGTAGTAACCTACCTTCACCAAAATGAAGACTGAAAAACAGAACTATTTTGGTACAAACATTAACTCGCCATGTAGCAGATAGCCACATAGATATAGATAGATATCATTTATTATTTATATATTATTTAAATTTAATAAATAATTGTTAAATGTAGTACAGAGTCTGTAGTCTATCAAACGACGAACGCCGTGCTTGAGCTATATTACTGGTTACACGGCGTTCGGCGTTCGACTGGTCGAGACTGTTTTCCCAAGATGGCGCCTGCCTGTATATGCGAACGGTTTTCTTGTTGTCAAAGCATTCACAGGCTCTTGCACAACAAAAAAGATAAGCAAAATGAAAGGCTTCCAGGCATAAGTGGTGGGGAAGAAACGTGGTGCCCTTTCAGTGTCTCACCAATCTGAGGTATAGGGTTTAATATAAACATTTTAGTGGATGGAAGGACAGAGAGTGACTAACTGACTGATCAGATCATTTATCTACCACTCACCAAGAAATTCCAATCAGTGTTGATGCGGTCAGCCAGGCCGGTGACGAGCAGCGCGAGGTAGGCGGAGGAGATTAAGAAGGTGGTGAGGGAGACAAACATCACCCAGCCCTGCAGCAGAGGCACGGGCACATTGGAGGACGCCACCAGGATCCATACCAGACCACTAAATAACTGGAGATAGACACAAACACTCCTATTGGTCATTATGTTACAGCGGACACATTTGTATAGTTACAGGCTTGCCAACTATTTATGATGCACTAAGAAGACATAAAGTATAATAACTGTACATATGTATGCTAGTAAGGTTTATTGTACTTATGACATCCAACTATGAATCTGTATACCTCACTGAGTGAAAATCATTGGAATACGCTTAATGGAAGTTGTACAGGAATAGCTGTGGTACACCAGTCTGCTGTGACTGAATGAATGTAACTGATAGAAAAATGCTGAATTTTATAATACAATTGAAACTGTATTAAATGTGGATCAGGCACATGTGATTGTTGCATCAATAATTGTGAGATTTTGCATTATCTGCTCATAATATGCTGCTTTTCACAGTTTGGTGAAAGAATCCAAGGCAAAGTAAAATAGGCTATGTTTATGGTAAACTTTGGACAAAGGGGCAAACATGAAGTTAACACAGTTTATTAAAACACTAAAGAAGATTGTGTTATGGAACTTCCCAAGTATTTCTAGGCTACAGTATCTATTGTAGTTAATGACAGGTGTAATATCTTGGCAAAGGCTTTCACATTGTGCATGCTGATAACAGACACAAATTGGCAATTGAATGATAGTTTCCATCTGGAGGCTTATCTGTAGAGGCCTTCACCTGCAAACAGGCCTATAGGTAGGTAGTCAAATAATCATAAGCTTTGAGGTAGCAGATAAAGTTTTATTATTGTGAAAGGAGATGATGGTGATAACCAATTTGGTATTTTGCAGGCCTGCACTGCTCTATAAGAAGCAGGTGTTTTGACCCTCGCGGCCAGTCTTGGCGAAATTTGCCCTTGCTTTGACTGTCGTTAAGCAAAAAAAGAAAAGAAAAAAGAAAACAGCCTCAGGCAATCACAGTGACGACCAGTGTGCTGGCAACATCCAAACACTGAGCAGTCCGCACATTACAGAGGAAAGACCGTGTTAGTAGCCTACAACTTAAAGTCTAACTGGACTTGAACAACGTGCTGTACAAGGCCATCAATTATTAATAAAGAATTAGTGACTATACTATAGGTTCTGCAGACTAGAGTATTGCTACAATAAAACTGAAGTCACTGATACATTGTGAGAATATAACATCCAGTTGAACATCACAGATAAACACACTTACTATTTCTACACAGACAAGGGCTCCAGAGTAAGTTCTCAATACTTCCAGTCCCAAAGGAAGAGAAATGGTTGGCGCTGGGAACGAGGTGGCAGCGGGATTAGCGGCTGGTTCCGTCATCTCTATGTCTCCCTCTCTCTTCTCTCTATCTCCCCCTTGCCTCTGGCTCGCACTCTCTGTCGCCCACGAAAAAGTGTCCGTTGAACAAAGGACTGGAGCAGCGGGGGAAATTCCTCCGGAATCATGTGTCCCCAAAGCAGGTCGGACAGGTGCAGGTGCCACTCCCTGGAAACCAGCGGTGCATTCAAGGACCTCACGGAAGCTCCTACATCCAGATATCCATTTATTATTAAATCTCCTAGCCAAATGTCCGTTTGACAAATTTGACAACCAGAACAGTTTTTGTTGTTTTGTGATGATAACTACAGATGGAGTGGGTTAAATTGAACCCACATAGACCTATTTAAAACACATATGCCTAGATTTTCTAAAATCCGTTGGCGAACAACATATTATTATTATTTAATAATAATAATAATAATAATAATAATACAATTGCAGTGATTTAGCGTTTATGCAGTGGTGGAATCAATACTTAAGTACAAATTCGAGGTATTTGTACTTTATTTGAGTAGGTTACTTCCATTTTATGCAACTTAATACAACTTGCCACTAATTCTCAGAGGCAAAACTGTACTTCTTTATCCACTGCTTTAGTTAGTAGTTACTTTTCAGATGACAATTTTCTTCCTATCCAGTGAAAACCCTCTATCTCTAAATTTGGTGATTTTGATAAAAAAAACAACAACATCCAACTTCATTTATAGGTTTAGAAAACTGTCCTACTTCTTAAGCTAAATAAACTATTTAAAAATTATTTATATTTATATATTTATATAGCTGGAAAATGCATCACCAAAAGCTGAAAACAGGCCTGTCTTTCTGAGCTGAAAATGAAAAGTTTACTTTTTAGAGATACGTGGTTCTCACAGGACAGCGCGCTACAAACATATGAGGATCTTATAGAACATGATGCTGTATATTAAAATACCCAAAATGATATAAAGGAGTTAAAATTAGCACAACCTTAAACATCTAAAATGCAACATGCACAATGCAGCAGTAATATCAATCCAGAAACATCATTTATAATAGTAAAACACTGACAAGAACCATGTTACTGCTAAATAAGTACTACTTTTGATACTTTAAGTAAGTTTTGCTAATAATTCTTACATATAGCCTACTTAACTTAAGTAAGGTTTTGAATGCAGAAGTTTTACTTGTAGTGGAGCATTTTCACAGTGTGGTATTAGAACTTTTACTAAAGGATCTGAATACTTTTCCCACCACTGCTTGTATGTGCAACACTGGCAAGAGAAAGCCAATAAAATGTTGACAAGTCATGAGCTTATAATTTATTTATTAGGTCAAAGTTGATTATAGTACAATAGAGAGGGAGGCTAGAACAAAAACAATACCCAATACCCATAATGAATGACAAATATATTTTCTTCATGTCAATAATGGTTATAACATGCCAATAAATTTAGTTTTGGCAGAATGAATCTGCTGTTTGCCAGATGTTGGTAAGGTAGTATATCATGTATGTTATAAAAGGCTTCAAGGTTTACAATGATTAACAGACTGATCCTCTGATCCTTCTTAATACTATAACTCTGCAATCAGTAGGCTACATTGTAAATACATGTGCTCATCTTGTACTACTGGTAATTCCAGCTGAACTAAAGGCATCAGGTGCTGATGAAGGTCTGAGACCGAAACATTGTATTTTTCTTCTAAATAAATTATTGCTTGCGTAATGGTCAGTGTGCGGGATTTTAACACGGTTAGAAAATAAATAAGGGCTAAGAAACAATGGTGTGTGACACACCGTGTGACACACACCATTGTTTCTTTGCTCCTGTACTGGGAAGGTGAATCAGTAGACTCTACTGGTTAACCTTCCCAGTACAGGAGTAAAGAAGTTTGAAAAGTAAATATTAGCTTAAAGGTTAGAGTATCCGCTGAAGAGAGAGGAGAACTGATTTCCAAACTGACTTAGCCACGTTAACCATCTTTGCATTAAAACATGGGACAAAAACATTCAGTGTTGGAGGGTCATTTTTGGTGATCACGTTTTTTTTTTAAACAAATGGTGATGTTGTTACATTGGTTGGTAAGAGCAGTTTCTTAGCCACAGTTAATGTTTAGCTATGACTTGGGTCATGTGAACCAATGTTGATATAACCTTTTAAAGGGCACTGAGCTTAGTTCACAGTTAGAATCATTACCATCTGTATAAGACCCCTATATCCTATCATGTGAAATAAGTCAATTGTTTATAAGACCAGCATTGTCAGATTGGAAATCTCTTTTAAGGGTGATTTTTGTTTTTAACATCAAGGAAATCACAAGTTTTAAAGGTGCCCTGCCATACACAACCGCTTTTACTTGCATTTTTTGAAATATGTTAGGTCCATATGTGTTTGTGTTATGCTGTGAATGTGAAAATGAACTGCTACCTCCTCTGTCAGCTCTAGCCACTGAAAAGAAATAAGCAGAGAAATCAGGTCAATTACAAAAGCTGGTCAGTCTGACATTATGTTGCCTGAGCTCATTACTATTCATTAGCTTGCCTAGTTGGGTTGGGTAAAGGATTCTGACAGCCAGGCTCTCATTGGCTAGTTGTTAGCCAATCAGATTCAAACAGCTTAGCTTGTTGAATATTAATGAGAACTGGCAAAAATCTTCCTGTAGGCTTTCTATACCACGCTAGAATGGCTTGAAACAAGGTAAACAAGGCATTTTTTCCACAAAAAATGTTCCAGAGTCCATGGTAGAACTTCAGACATTACCACAAAGTAATGAAATATGTGTGGCAGGGCACCTTTAGGAAGCACATAGTTGCCCCCTTTCTCCGTACATAGAAAGACTTTAGCCCGGTGCGTCCATGGAGGCCTCACTCCATAGATATAAAACATATATAATTTTATATCAATGCCTCACTCACTGTGTCATCTATGGAACAGCAGAAAGCCTGATATTAATCTTCTCTTAGACTAAACTGCTGATTCTTAAAGTGGCCATATTATGCTCATTTTAAGGTTCATAATTGTATTTTGAAGTTGTACCAGAATAGGTTTACATGGTTTAATTTTCAAAAAACACCATATTTTTGTTGTACTGCACATTGCTGAAGATCCTCTTTTCACCCTGTGTGTTCAGGTCTCTGTTTTAGCTACAGAGTGAGGCATCGCACTTCTATCCCATCTTTGTTGGGAGGTGAACATGCGCAGTAGCTAGGCAAGGATCACATCAGGTAGCTGTTTGTTTCTACAACATCAGTCAGTACAAGGCAGGATTAGCCGGGAGACTTCTTCTAAACGAGGGCGCACTTCCAACTTTGCGTGGAACGCCTGCAGAACAGGGACATGTAAGTACTGTAGTTATTTTGTAGATTATGGTGAACTAGTGTGTGTTGTAGCAGTGTTTTTTGATTAGATTGTTTCATAACATGGGCACTTTAAGCTACAATGTAGCAAACTACTGACTCTGCAAGATTAAAATAAGGACATTATGAAATATAAAACTAGTCAATCCATTACTCTTTTGTCCATGTTTTTATTGTTTATATTTTAGAAGCAGTGGGAGAAAACAAAACAAAATACAACGCTATGTGTTACCTTTCACTTTGAATGACTAAAAAACAGGAACAAAATATGAATAAGCAATATTGTGAAGATTAAAGAAAACTCATTAAGTGTATTTTTTAATGGATACATTCCCTTAACATTTGTTTTAGTGCTTTTTATTTAATGAAAGAAATCAGAAAAAAAAAACTCGGAAGTAAGAGTTTATTTGGAGGGCTTGTTCGTTTTAAACATAAAAAGTACAATAGAGACAGGACAATGGAACAGTTGTTATCAGGCTGTCAATTATCGAATAGGCTATATTTACGGGAGGAGCAATGATAATCGGATCAAAATGTATTATTTATTTGTCTTTTTGGGGGGTCAGTGGGATACTGTACAATGGGATGGGAGGGCCTGAATGGCATCAACTGACAAACGAATGGCTGCCCACAGGACCTCAATACTCACACGTCCATGGCAATTCAATGCTACAAGAAACGTCATTAAATGCTCTCACTATCCTTGTCAGACAGACCAATCCATGTTTGGACAGATTTGCTGACATAATCCAGCTCTTCTTTTGTTGTTACAATCGCCAGGTCTGCTCCTCTCCTTTTACAGTCTTATCTGCTGTTTTCCCAGGTTTTAGTCAACCCATGAGCCGATAAATAGTAGCTCTTGTCTCCAAATGTTTTCCATCCTTGGAGGCAAGGTTGACCTACAATGGAGACAGATGAGTGTATTTCAGTGAGGTCTATTGGGACCAAAAACTGGTTTTGGAAAGGTTTAAAAAAGGGACCACCTTTCTAAACTTTAACTGCACAGTATTGCTTTTTCCACTGTTTAGAGTCCATTGCAGTTTGGGGCCATGTACAGTAACAATGATGAAAAGTGAAGCCAATACGTACATGCCTTAAAACTGCATTATATCTAATTTCCAGCAAAGGTGGTTGCAAAAAGAAGTCAGCTTGTATAGAAGTCTATGGGGAAATTACCCAACTTGCCATTTGATTTATTACCTCAGTAAACATTTTCCATTTCCAGCTTATGGTCTGGCAAGTCTTCTTTAATACAGCATGATGTTCATTTAGTAAATTATGGTAACATTTATTTTAAAATTGATAATAGAGCAGCGCATGCTTTAGGGCGTGGCTAACACACCAACCTGTCAATCACGATGATGCTTAGCAATGCATATATCCATGGCAATGTGTACATTAAAATAGCCGTGAACTTGTTTTGGGGTGTTGTCCGTTTTTTTCGACTCTCACTGTGTGTTTTCACTTCATCACTGTTAATTGGAACATTTTGGAATGTTTTGCACAAAACACCCGGGTTCAAGAGCAAGAGTAAAAACTCCTTTGTTCCCTGTGCAAAAACTTGCCTTAATTTCCACATGTACAGTAATGTAGATTTTTTTAGAGATTGCTCAATAGTATTGTGTCAAATTGTGTTCGTTATATGAAACATTTTAGTATTTTTTGTCTTTGTATTGTTGTCTTTTGTTCATTTCTATGTTGTTTGTTATATGTGTTTTTTATGTTGCACTCCTGACTGCAGATGAATTTTCCGTTCTGCACTGTGGCTCAACTCTGTTGCTTTTAAATGGATGGGATCTGGGATAATAAAGTGACTGAACTGAACTTGGTTGCCTGAAAATGTCTAGCATCAAGTTTCCCAGTAAGCATGCACAATACCAGGACCTCTCCTAAGTGGAATGCAGCCATCATTAATGCTTTTGAATACACCTTGTGCTTTTCCTATTATGACATGTCTGCCGTGAAAAAGGTCTATTATTTTTACAGTCGTAACTACTATAATATTAATGCTTTGTGTGACAACACAAAGATCAAGTGTCAGTGTGTAGTAAAGACTAATAGCTCAAGTCTCAAACAGTGAGCCTGCACTTGGTTAAAGGATTCCGACACAACTGTGCAGATGAATGTAGTTGTAGTTAGAATTTAACAGTTATACAGATTTGTTTTTCACTTTTGGTGCAAAAAGCCCACTGTTTACAAAACTTTGACTCTGAGTTGCAATTTTGGATACAACATTTTTCGTGTTGTCTGTTTAAAGTTATACAGAGGTATTCAGTACTTCTGTTGAACAAATAAACAGAGAGTACAGCGGGCCCCTGGTTAGCTCACCTGGTAGAGCGGGCGCCCATATATAGAGCAGGTTCGACTCCGACCTGCGGCCCTTTGCTGCAAGTCATTCCCCGTCTCTCTCCCCTTTCAAATCTAAGCTGTCCTATCCAAATAAAGGCCTAAAATGCCCAAAACATAATCTTAAAAAACAAACAAACAGAGAGTACAGGATTATTTAGACCAGTTAGATTCATCAATAGCTAAGAACTTGTATCGCTGACAAGAAAGACCTGCAGAAAATGGAATGGGTCGGCTGATATTATGCTGTATTAGTAGTTAGAATTCTAATCTTTTTATCCCATCCCTTTTATTTAATGTGCACTGGCAAGGACAGGTGTCAAGATCTCCCTCTCATATACGATCACCTTTGGTCACATGATGAATGAGCTGTTATATGGATTTTAATTGGCATGAAAAAGAGTCAGACACTGTCCTGTACACTGTCCTGTGACTCCATGACTGTCCTGGGACAGTCAGACACTGTCTTGTACACTGTTCTGTGACCCAGAGACACTGTCCTGTGACTCCATGACTGTCCCGGGACAATCAGACACTGTCCTGTGACTCCATGACTTTCCTGAGATAGTCAGACACTGTCCTGTACACTGTCGTGTGACTCAGAGACACTGTCCTGTGACTCCATGACTGTCCCAGGACAGTCAGACACTGTCCTGTACACTGTCCTGTGACTCCGAGACACTGTCCTGTGACTCCATGACTGTCCCGGGACAGTCAGACACTGTCCTGTGACTCCGAGACACTGTCCTGTGACTCCATGACTTTCCTGGGACAGTCAGACACCGTCCTGTACACTGTCCTGTGACTCCGAGACACTGTCCTGTGACTCCATGACTGTCCCGGGACAGTCAGACTCTGTCCTGTACACTGTCCTGTGACTCCAAGACACTGTCCTGTGAATTCATGACTGTCCTAGGACAGTCAGACACCTTCCTGTACACTGTCCTGTGACTCCATGACTGTCCCGGGACAGTCAGACACTGTCCTGTACACTGTCCTGTGACTCCGAGACACTGTCCTGTGACTCCATGACTGTCCCGGGACAGTCAGACACTGTCCTGTGCACTGTCCTGTGACTCCGAGACATTGTCCTGTGACTCCATGACTGTCCCGGGACAGTCAGACACTGTCCTGTACACTGTCCTGTACCAGCAGTGTGTATTTTCTTTGCCTCCCCTTTCAAATGCAACATTCAAATTACTAGACAAAAAATTATCTCCTGGGAAAAGGGGATTTTGAGGGGTATAGCTCCATAGAGTCCCATTCATTCTGCACTGGCCTGTGAGCGCCCCCTATATGGAACTCTGGTGGAACTGCAACCAGTTCAGAAGCTGGAAGTAACGAGGGAGTGGAACTTCTTCCTATATTAGAAATTATTTGGTTTGCGGTATATTCTTGGGTTTCTTCTGGACCAGTCCAATCAGCGAACAGATGGAGCGGCTGAGAACGATGACATTGTATGCTAGTTTGAGTTGTAGTTCCGTAATGACGGCGGAGAAAGATGTGAGCGAAGCCATTTGGTCCGTCGTGGCAACGCTGCTGAATATCCAGAAGTTAAAGCCCGAGCAAGAGCAATCTTTGCTGAGTTTTGTTGGTGGCCATGATGCTGTGGTCCTCCTCCTTCACAGGGTTCGGGTAAAGTTAGATTTTCCAGCTTGCTCCGTTAGTGGTGAAGGAGTTGGCAAATGCTAGCAATGCTAACGGTAGGGTTCCACACAGCGAAACACCTCGTGAAATTTCGGCCAGCGAAAGTTTGCCTCGGGGGCGTGGTCGCAAAAACAACACGCAAGACGCAACATTTTTTTAAATGTTCCTGGCTGTCAGAAGACAGGGCGGTAAAAATGCACAGCAGCAAACCATCGGTAAAATGCTCATAAATGCTCTGGTAACCTGGCTATGTAGCCTAGCTGCCTTGCTATGCTTACAATGAAATGCAATGTCCGAACATGCTAGCGGGTGACCTGTTGGCTAGCTGAATCATTTTGAGTGTTTAAACTATCTACAGCGGTCTATTTGGTGGTGTGTTTGCCCTGTTTAAGTTTGTGTGACATATAAACAACAATCCGTGTTGCTACAAGCGTCAATGTTCGCCAACAAAACATGTAATCAAACAAATGCACAAGTAGCCTAGCTAGCTAGCTGCCTGGCTAGGCTACAATGAAATCCAATGTCCGAACATGCTAGCGATTAGCCTGTCGGCTAGCTGAAAAGTTTGAGTGTTTAAACTAACATATACAGTGATCTATTTAGTGGTGTATGTGTCCTAATTAAGTTTGTGTGTCATATAAAACACAATTTGTGTTGATAGAAGTACCAATGTTCGTGTAGAAACATTTTAATCACATCTAAATTTTCATGATACGGCGCTGATAACCTCCACCATAGTCGAACCTCGGGTTGAAGAGGAACAATGCGGATTCCGTCCTAGTCGTGGAACAATGGACCAGCTCTTCACTCTCGCAAGGATCCTGGAGGGAGCCTGGGAGTATGCCCAACCGGTCTACATGTGTTTTGTGGATCTGGAAAAGGCATATGACCGGGTCCCCCGGGAGATACTGTGGGAGGTGCTGCGGGAGTATGGGGTGAGGGGGTCTCTTCTCAGGGCCATCCAATCTCTGTACGACCAAAGTGAGAGCTGTGTCCGGGTTCTCGGCAGTAAGTCGGACTTGTTTCAGGTGAGGGTTGGCCGCCGCCAGGGCTGCGCTCTGTCACCAATCCTGTTTGTAATATTTATGGACAGGATATCAAGGCGTAGTTGAGGTGGGGAGGGGTTGCAGTTCGGTGGGCTGGGGATCTCATCGCTGCTCTTTGCTGATGATGTGGTCCTGATGGCATCATCGACCTTCAGCACTCACTGGATCGGTTCGCAGCCGAGTGTGAAGCGGCTGGGATGAGGATCAGCACCTCTAAATCTGAGGCCATGGTTCTCAGCAGGAAACCGATGGAGTGCCTACTCCAGGTAGGGAATGAGTCCTTACCCCAAGTGAAGGAGTTCAAGTACCTTGGGGTTTTGTTCGCGAGTGATGGGACAATGGAGCGGGAGATTGGTCGGAGAATCGGTGCAGCCGGTGCGGTATTACATTCAATTTATTGCACCGTTGTGACAAAAAGAGAGCTGAGCCAGAAGGCAAAGCTCTCGATATACCGGTCAGTTTTCGTTCCTACCCTCACCTATGGTCATGAAGGCTGGGTCATGACCGAAAGAACGAGATCCAGGGTACAAGCGGCCGAAATGGGTTTCCTCAGGAGGGTGGCTGGCGTCTCCCTTAGAGATAGGGTGAGAAGCTCAGTCATCCGTGAGGAGCTCGGAGTAGAGCTGCTGCTCCTTCGCGTCGAAAGGAGCCAGTTGAGGTGGTTCGGGCATCTGGTAAGGATGCCCCCTGGGCGCTTCCCTAGGGAGGTGTTCCAGGCACGTCCAGCTGGGAGGAGGCCTCGGGGAAGACCCAGGACTAGGTGGAGGGATTATATCTCCAACCTGGCATGGGAACGCCTCGTGATCCCCCAGTCGGAGCTGGTTAATGTGGCTCGGGAAAGGGAAGTTTGGGGTCCCCTGCTGGAGCTGCTCCCCCCGCGACCCGACACCGGATAAGTGGACGAAGATGGATGGATAACCTCCGCCATCCTGGTCAGACTTTTTTGTAACTCCCGCCTCCAAACACAAACACACGGACCTGATTGGTTCTCCAGTTGTCCTCATTTGAACAAAGTTAAACTTTCGTCAACTTTATTTCGCTCCCCTCGGCGATTCGCTCTCATCTCGCTCAATCAGGGTTAATTTCGTTTCCATTCAACCTCAATGAGAGCAAAGCGAAATTTCGCTGTGTGGAAACCTACCGTGACGGCACAGATCCATTTGTCCGACATGACTGAAGTGTGGTGTCGCAATGTCATACAGCCATGGTTGATGCTCCACGCCCCTGACCAGCAGCCGATTGGACGAATGCGTGACGTGGGTGTGGCTACTTGAGAATTTCAACAGAGTGTCATGGCGGCTTGTTGAGAATACGATCTCGTATTTTACAAAAATAGATCACTGAAACGTGTTTCTGAAAACATTTTAAGTGAGAAATAGGCCATGCAGTTGCTGAATCTGTCTTCATTTCAGATCGACAAAGGCTAGCTTGAAAGATTTTTGTCTATTTCTACTGGATAGTCGCATCGCGTTCAACGGATTCATTTGCATAAAGCTGGGCATCGGCCAGCTTCTTGACGCGCAGCATTTTTTCCAATGTAGCGCTGCCTTCCCAGAATGCTTTGCAGGAGCGTTGAAGTCGCTTGACGTCACCCATAGGAATAGAGTGGAGCGCGGCGCGACAGAAGCGTCACACGGCCAGGTGGATCTGCACCGTAAAGCCGATAGTTGTTGTCGGTCTCCCCTGTTGTTGCACATGCACATGACATATGTCACGACCAAACGTTAGCATTAACGTTAGATTTGATTAGATTAGATAAGACCAGGCTAAGAACTGTCTCTTTTACTGGAACAAAATGTGACAATTCACAATATCCCTTGATATCAAACACCACAAATCAGAGCTAATGTTATGTCATTTGAACTAGACATTATCCACACTTCCCCGCTTCCATCACCCATCCATCCTCTCTCCCTCCTCTTCCACGGCAACAAGGTAGCTAAGTGATTAGCGCTGCAGCCTCACACGCCACACTCCAAAGACTTGCAGGTTAAAATTAAAAAAATAGTGTGAGTTTTCTCCAGCTGATCTGGTTTCCTGCCACATTTCAAAGACTTGCAGGTTAAATTTTTTGTGTGGATTTATTAAAAATACATATTCACCCTGAAAACCTGACAGCAAAGGTTTTACATATTTACCTTTTTGGATTGAACTGAAGATGATCTTTTATTTTCACCATAACACAATATTAAGTGATTCTGGACTCTGAAGGCACAGCCTTTCATCTAGCAGGGACATTCTGCCCTCCAAGTTTAGACCTTGGAGTAGTTCAGCTTGTCACAGTGGATATGCATTTCAAGAATGTATTTCACTGAAATCTTTTGCCCAGATACATTTTAATCAATTTTAACTTTGATTCCATGGTAAAATTATTAACATTATTTCCCTGAATAAAACACCAACACTAAAAAACATTCAGGGCACATACAGTATTATTAAGGCTGCAAATTACTTAATTACTTAATAATAGAGAAAGTAGATATCACTTTTAATGCATATTATCAATGGATTTGTGGTGGGGAAAAAAGCTTTGCCTTTTTAAACCAAGACATTGTAGGTTAAGGAAAAGTATAAAGCTGTATATTTTTACACTCCATTTGATAGATTTAGTTTTATTTTTGACTTACTATAAATCAAGGACTCTCTGTCTGTCTGTCTGTTTATTCTTCACAATTGTTGAGAATCTTTCTATCTGCTTCACGCTTGGCTGGTGTGTTGCTGAGGACCCAATGGCAAATTTAGAGCAAATTGGCCAGTTGGTGGCACTATAACAACAAACTTTACCTTTTAGCCTGCAACTTTTGAACCATAGGTCTCAGACCTTTTTTTTGTATTTTTACGTTTTTCCTCCAGGATTCTGTAGGTCCAAACAGATCTAATCGTGTAAGCCACGCCAAATCTAGATTTTCAATTTCCCTCTCCTCCTGCTCCTCCTCTTCTCCTGCTCTTTGGGAACTCGCAGATAAAAAACAAAGTGGCTTCACACTCGACATGACTCCATGTCCCAGTGCTGAGCAGCTCCACACAGCTTGAGTTTGTGGTGGGAGATACTCTGGAATTGACCTCCTCCTCTTGGCTCCAAGCTGCAAAACCCTGCAGAGGACTGGAGTCTGCATAAACATAACCACTTGCTCCAACCTGACAAAAAACAGAGAGAAATATATAATTAGAAAGTTATTTGCACTGGAAAACTAGCTCGTCATTATTAAACCAGGTTTCAGGAGAGCTAGATACTCATCCTCTCTTAAAAAACAGTGGCAAAAGAGGGTGGACTAAAAACTGTGTGTGTGTGTGTGTGTGTGTGTGTGTGTGTGTGTGTGTGTGTGTGTGTGTGTGTGTGTGTGTGTGCGTGCATTATGAACATCTGATGAACATCAGATGGGGACCACTTACTGCGTCCTTGCTTTGAGCCTGCAGTCCCACATAAACTCTTGTCAGTCCTGCCTGACTGACATAGTCTGCCATGAGACGGTTGGTGTTGCTGGTTTTTGGCATGGCCAGGGTGCCTCCTCTCAGCTTGCAGTTTATTAAAGCCTCTCTGAACCTCTTGGGCTCCTTCACCAGCAGGTAGTAACTCTCTTCTGTTTCCTTCAGCCCCAAGATGACTGCACAGGACAGGGTTAAAGTTCTTTAGGGGTTAGGGTATTTACTTGTTTTCCATTATAATCTACTAAAGTTTTCTTTGCAAAGCAATGAGTAAAACAAACTATACAAAATATGTATTAAGTAGCTTAAAAAAGAAAAAAAGAAAGATATTAAAGAAAAGAAATGAAACAAAACAAATCAGAAGCCAGTGGGCCAATGCTATGTGCCATTTTCTGTAGTGGGCCAAACATTGTTAAGGGTGTTCCCAAAGCCTGACACATTAGCGAAATGATCCCCTGCTTATGGCCCTGTAGCTTTAAGAGGGCCCCCCAAGCCACTTGAAATGTCCCTCAAGAAAGCAGGGGAGAAGCCAGATATTGTAAATATTTAGAGCTCAGCCCAAACCAGCCCATAGGGGGGGCATGCTCCATTTATGGCAGCTATATACACTAACATTATTTTCACTACTTTAAGCCATTTGATATAAGTAATGCCTAAAAATCTGTTCATCATTTGGGAGAAACATGAAAGTTGCCAAGGAAAAGAATCATCATGGAGAGCATAAATCCTGTTTTGTATCTAATTGTCCATTAACTGTCTTCATTATTCTGAAACCAGAACACAACAAAGTTTGAGGATTTCCACTCCTGCCACCTAAAGAGAGGCAAACATTGTCTATCTTTAAGTTACATAACATAGGTCGGGTAGGAATCTGGTGTAAGCCAAACAGCATTACTAATATTTTTAGTAGAGTTCACAGAATGTATGGCGATATTTCCCCAGTAATAAAACTTTTGCATCATTGATTTGACCATCAAGTCAGAGAGAAATGCAACAAAGTTGAAGTTATTTTAAAACCCTAAAAGATTTGTGGCTTTTGAGAAAACATTCAGGGTTGGAGCCCCAGAAGCCACCCCCTCGCTCCGCCTCTGCAAGGGTTGCCCCGTTCTCCATGCGTACGCTCACTACGCAAGTTGCGGAAGCCCCCACAAATGACGCAAGGGCCCCGCCTCCCCCTCGTGTGTCATGTTTACAACTTCGATGAGGAAGATGAAGCGGAACTATTCTTCTAGTCACGCAAATAGAAAAAAAACACAGCAATCAGGTAAACTTGTGTTCTCTCTTCTCCAAGTTTGATTTCAGCAAATAACGTACAAGTACCGTTAACGTTAAGGTCAATACGCTAGCTCGCAGTGCGATCTGTCTGTCTGTTGGTCATGCTTGCTTGCAGCCACTTTCAGGGCTGTTCTGTGACTGCCTGACTAAAGCGAGAGTGAAAGAGGCTACAACTATTTACGTTTGATAAACCCCAATCTGCAACGGTGTTATTAAACTTCAGCTCGGAAAACATAGTCGAGACGCGCGTGAACATGCGTTCATATCCGTTCATATATGGGCGTTAATTTGCGTGTGCACGAAATGAACTTGTGCCTCCAGCAGCCACAGCCACCTCTGTGTAGTGGGGACCAGTTGCATTTGAGTGGGATGGCACTGTTCTCATTTGAAAACAAGACTGTCTCATTCAAGGGTTAGTTGTAACTGTGGACTAATGCAAGATGGAAAGCCATGGGTTGATTGGCTATTGATTAAACATTGAATTTAAAATGTTGATTAACATTTTAAATTCAATATAGCTAATAGCTGGACATACTGGTCAATAGGCTATAGATGCACATCTCACTCATAGTAAATAATAACCTTAGTACTCAGCCTTGCCTTAGTATAATTAATATTTTATATTTAAAAAATGTATAAGGAAATCTGGGGAAGGTAGTTTAAATGGGCCTGATGCAGCTAATTAAATGAATAATATTATCTATAATTTACAGGTGTATACGTTTGTCAGGACATGCTAAATTATCAGACAGTACAAGCACAGACTTTGCACAATAGTGTTAGTCATTTGTAATAAATGTATGTGTTCGTTACCACATGATTGCCTTGTGCATCATATCTTTGCTGTGTCATATCCTTTCTACATTCGGACATGTAACACATTAATGCAGGTGAGATTCAGCCCTTTCCAATGAGAACATGCCAGTAAAATATGCATCAAACTCTAACCAGATCAAGCAAAAGGCTGAGAAGGACCATTCACTGGGTTAGGGGGCAATTTACTGTAGTCTATAGATAGTGTAGCTGCAAATATGTCTCACTTTAGTCTTCACAGGCTTATTTGTACAGTATGTGTGCTTAAACTAATATTTACAATACACAAGCAACACATTACAATGATGGGGCCCCAAACCAAGTCCTGCCTAGGGCAACCAAAGGTCTAGGGCCGGTCCTGGTTGTACAGTACCTATGTTCTGTAAGCTTTTGCATCAAGTTCAGACATATTTTTCAGGGCATTAACATGGCTTTATGACTATAAATACTGACAGATATTTACTGTATCTATATGGCAGCTCCACTATGCTTGTCAGCCCAGAAATCACAGAAAAAGAGACAGAACAATGGAAAGAGAAAAGCTGTGTCTCGTTGTCAAAGTTGATCAAATTATATGCCAGGAGTAAGCGCAGGCATGGGAAAACTAAATACTGTAAGCATTTTTTTCAAATGAATGTAATGCAAATAAGGAATTGGTGTTTATACAGTTTTCCAGCCGACGTTAGTTTCAACCTAAGACCAACCAAGACACTGAAACAGATAAACTCATGTTTAGAAATGCATAGCAACAATGTAAGGGAAGGTAATATAAATACTAGGGAATAAGGAACACAACAGAAAAGACTAAATATTAAGTAATACAACATTATTTCTTCTTAGATGCATTTCATAAATTCAATGTTAACTCAATATAGCTTTTCCAATTTCATCTTTAGAGCTGCATGTTATGTTTTCCCCACTTTTTAGAATATTCAGCTGGCGCACCATAGATATATCACACCACTTAGCACTTACCATTCTTCACAAACTTGACAGCCTTCCTCAGCTTGCCTACATTGACATCCAGCTGTCCAACCACCTTCCTGTACCTGCCACAGTCACATGTTGTGCCTGATGGATTTAACAAAAGGGCAGCACATGATTTGAATGTTTACAGGATTTAGCACAGCACAGAATCACCTTCTTGCGTTATTACTATGATAAAAATTTACCACAGTATGTTAGTGTAAGGTTCTCCAGTACAGCACCACTCTTGTTTCTTTGTTGTACGAATTGATGGCCATTTAAGACCCTACAAGTCCTCAGTCACTCTATGCAGACAAGTCCTGCTGCATGGCCAAAGCCTCCTCCACTCTAGCCGTGGGTTAATTGAATTAAGTTAATACCATTGAAGTATTATTAGCAATGCTAGCTAAGTTTTCATAATATGAACACAGGGTAATCAGAACATAGAAGAACAGTGGCATTTTTCTTAAGTCTGTGATCAACTAACATCAGCCAACATTTGGTATCATCCTTGGTGATGCCCTGCCAGGTCTGTACTGCAGCCATCTTCTTTTCATGTTTGCTTTCAGCAAGTGAAACACATAATCAGGTGGACTGAGGTCAGACTATTCCAGTTTTAGACCTTATATAATATAATGTCTAAGATCATTGTCATGCTGCATGGTCATAAAATTGGTGAACTACTGTATCTATAAATCGTGCTACAACACACATTTTAAAGCTGATAGTCAGCACATTAACCTTATTGTCATCATTTGAGTTCAACTCCAGCGTGCTGGAGTAGACAGCCCTTACAATGAAAAACATCACTGTCCTGATAGTCTCTGACAGCTGAGTTGTATTTAATGCTGCTCTACTGTATTTCTGCAGTAGCGAGGATGCCCACATGCCTCCAGAGTCCTTTTATAGGAAGCTTTTTATCTTTTTTATTGCAGTAAGTGACACAAGTATAGTTTGCTCAACTCTATATTTATCAGTTCAAACCCACTTACAAGAATGATTGAAATGTCAGAGAAATACTGACACATTATCTGGTTAGGCTGTTTATTTGTAAATGTAAAATGTCCTCATCATGTTGGTCTGAGAGGAGTACAATGGTAGGTATTGTCACATAGAGGACTTGAAAAAGCAATGTCTACATGCTGTAGACTTACTCACCAGGTTTCCCCTTTAAACCAGAAGGCCCCTCCAAACCTGTGTCACCTTTGTTACCTACAGAGCAATAGAAATCACATGTGAGACAATTCTGACATCTGTGATCCTGGCAATTAACGTTTTCATGTTTAATCGCTTAAAAAATAACTAAACAACACAGTACTATGACTATCTACTAATTCACACTGACAGCCTCTAGTGTTATTATGTGACATTGTGATGTAGTTTCAAAAGATGACCACCAGATGGCTGTATCATACATTCAAACAATTTAAATATGGCTGTACACAGGTATCGATATACTCAGGTCAATATTAACAGTCTATGGGTCAAACTTTGACCAATTGTAACCCAGATTAAATTGTTCCAAATAGACCTACACATGACAACACACATATGTTATTATTTTTTTTAAATATGTTTGTAAATTGTAATGTTGGTTTGTACATGTAATCCAGAACATATTTACTTAAACTTGAGCTTTACTGTGGAAAATGAACTGAGTGTTTGACATATTGGGGAAGTGGGCTGCAGTATAAACATCACAATAGGCTGGTTTTATATGAGGACATATTCTACTTGTACAATCTGATCAGGCTGAGCTGCTTTGTGATGGAATAAACAGTTACAGTTTGAGCACCCTGACAAAAATGTGAACAGTCAACATTTATAACTTCAGACTTATTATCTCGTTGCAAGTTATTAAGATAAAATGCTGCCAGATATGCAGTGCACTGTCATCTCTGGGGACAGTCCTGCTGCAGTTAGATGGTTGGTTTCCCACATGAATTCACTAATTACACATAGTTTTATAGATTTAGGTAGTTGCTGTATCCAAGCCCAAGCAAAAATGTAAGCCATGTAAACACTCTGATAATCTCTTACACCAATTTTGCTAACATGGAAATTAAAACTATTTCTGTGAGTGGGCTGGTAACATGAAATTCAGCAAAATATTAGCTAAATCTTAGTTTGTGATTCTGCCGACATTGCCCTAAAAATGTGTTTTTGTCTAGGTGTTTTATGAGCTACAGGCGCTCATGATCAAGGGAAATCCAAACCTGTGACCTCACTCTTTTGCCTGAGATGCTGATGCATAGCTACTTTCCTGTAAGTGTATTAAACATAATGAATACTGAGAAAAGTGAATGCCTAGAAAGGCAGGGGAACATGACTGCTCATAAAAACAAATATAAAGATAGAAATTGTTTCAGCCACCCTGGGCAAAGCAACTGGATGACATCATGCGGTAGGATTATGCTGTCTTCTATCTTTGGACGCGATCATTTAAAACAAAACCAAAAAATGGGGGAAAATTCCTACTTGTGTGTATTAGCCTTGGGACTAATTAAGTTTGCTGCTTTGTGTAGAAATGTCCGTTCTACTTATTTTAATGTTTTGAGTCTGATTATGGAGCTGCAGGCCAAGCTGAGGAGGAGTTCGGAAAACTATATTTCTTCTTTTAGGCAATTATAAAGTCATTAAAATCCTGCGTAGACCTCACAGCTACATTTTTGCCATTTTTGTAGCCTGTTGTTGACAACTACAGGGAGGTTAAAGAAGTGTCATGGCACTGGAACAAGGACAAATGTATACACTTGACGGTTAAAGAGTCTATCAATCTTTCTCTCATTTTGTAAATATGTTTTTTTCACAGGACACTAAGGATAGGAGGTTTTCCACTCCTGTTTGATTTATTGTGTACAATCTATTTTAGTCAATGCTAATGAATCCATAGTAATGGGTTAACTTTAGAGAAAGATAAAATGATCAAGGTGGAGAGACAGCGTTTACATTAAAAGTGCTTAGAAATAACTTTTTTTGTTATACCTTTGTCTCCAATAGGCCCCATCTTTCCTGTGTGGCCCACATCGCCTTCAAGCCCCATCTCTCCTGACACTCCTGGGGAAGAAGAGAAAGAAACACAGAGGATGAGAGGAGGGGAGAGCGAGGATGAAGAATATATGGAGAAGATTTGAGGTATTTGAGACCAGTAAAGATCATCATCTCAGTTTGAGATTATGACTTTCCAATTGATATACTGTACAGAAAAGGGAAGTATACACAATACGCAATATTTTCCCAAAAAACTCAAAACCTTTTTCTAAAGTAAATATGGTAGATATCACTGCAAAATCACTTTATCATATCTTATAAAGATCCTTTATTCTATCACGCAGACTTTTTTATTCATACAATAAATGGTATGCTTTCATCATTTCTCTTTTGTTTTTGGATTATTTTGTTGTTTTCAAGCCTAATCAATATAATTGCATGCTCCCTGAGATTGTGAGCCCAGAGGGTTTTTACCAACAATCGCTGCATAGTTTGGTTCCTAAATTGATGCTGTTATTGCTATTCTTATTTTGCCAGTAAATAAATTAGAGGGAAAAATGCAGATTTATTTTGGGCACTGACTAAAGTATTTTGTGTTTAGAGGCTGTTTGTGGAGTGAGGATAGTCTGTGAGAAAGTGCACATTGTTGCAGGTTTAGCTGGTTTAGCAAAAGTGGAAGTCCACTTTAAAAATGTGGTAAACAGAGTGCAGTAAATGCATGTGTAGTGTGTAGTTGACAATGATCTACTACACAGAACATGATTTGAGTTTATTGAGTTCTTTTAATTTGTTATTTAAGCATATTGTGATTATCTATTATCTTTGATCTGATTGCTGTCACCACAATGACTAACCGATCACACTCCTTTTCTGTAATCTGAGGCTGCTTTAGTTTGGTGTTAGGAGAGATACTGAGAAAGTGCATGATTTTGAATGTTACAGTGAAAGTGTAGGAGGACAGAGAATATCAGAGTGTGTGTGTGTGTGTGTGTGTGTGTGAGAAAGAGAAACTACAGAGCAGACGGAGGCTTTCTGCCAGCACTTGAATGAGTATTTCCTCAGGAAACTATTCAACTGGAAATTGATGGCGTTTGAAATACTAAGTGACACATTAGAAAGGCCTTCTGCTATAAGAGGGATTGCACACACACACACACACACACAACACACACACACACACACACACACACACACACACACACACACACACACACACACACACACACACACACACACTGCTGTTTCCCACTTTCTCATGTGAGAAGTGTTGGCGGAAGGTGTGAGGTCTTATGAATTGTGTGAGGTCTGGTAGACTCTGTTAAGCTATGGGAAATTTAATTATTTCACTATAATCTGTGGGCAATCTTTGCATACTTTTCAGTGTGCGTGCTTGAGAGAATACTTTTTTTTGTTATATGAAGAAATTTAATCCATTAGTCTTCTTATTGCTTCTGTCTATAAAAGTGGATTAATGTTGTTTTGACAGTGCTTATGCTTGCCAGTTAAACTGTCTTTCTTAACGTCCAGATAACAGTCCTCCCTATCACTGCAGTCGCTCTTTATAATGGCCAACCCCTCCAACTGGTTTAACGTCTGGATTCTCCAGCTGCTGGAGGATAAAGGAGGTGCCACATTTTGCATTCAAATAAAGAGCCTAAGACAACCTTAAGCTAGTTAAAAAACGCTCAACGGACTAGGTGTTTTCAAGGCTTAATATAACAAAAATATGAGCGATCAATCATTCATTATACATTGTTTGACAAACAGTGAGCAAACATGAATACTGTTTTTTTGCTTTTCAGAGCTTAATGGACTGAGGAAAGAGAGCTAGGTCAGATTTAATAAAGGCCTTACCTACAATTCATTGGCAGCTTTCTTAACAGGTTCAAGAATTAAGAACCTTAATTCTACTGTCTGTTCCACTCAAATTCTTGTCTAAACATTACCAGCAGTTTAACAGTAATTTAAGCAGAATTATCAAATGTATCTTCTAGTCACAAGTCGAACAGAGCTGAATGATCTGCTAAGAAGGAGAGCTGAGTTCATAATGCACAGAGTGAGGCAAAATTACTATTTTAACTGCTGTAAACCAAGCAAATTGCTTGCTCTGAAACTAAAACAAAGCGAATCCAGAGCTACTATCAACAGCATCCGCACAGACTGAGGTATCTCAACTAAACTTAAGGATATCAGCGCCACTTTTCAATCCTTCTACTCAAAGTTGTATGAGGCCTCCTGCGTCTCAGATCCGACACAGTGCCGGGAGTTCCTAAAAGAGCTAAACCTGCCTCTTCTTGACCCAGAGGAGGCAGAAGAAGCTAGTCCACCCCGACCGATCAGGTTTTATACCCAAGTGTCATGCTGCAGACAATGTACGCATATTATTTCATTTAATAGAAGAAGCCAAAAAACTTCCAACAACGGCAGCAGTTTTATCAGTGGACGCGGAAAAGGCTTTCGACCACCTAGAGTGGAACTATTTGTGGCAAGTAATGGAGAGGCTTGGTTTGGGGGCCAAATTCATTGAAATGGTATGTACTTTATATGTGAATCCCACGGCCATAGTCTCAAGCAATGGATTGCACTCGCAGCCATTTCCCATCGAGTGGGGCTCACAACAGGGGTGCCCGCTCTCCCCCATGCTGTTTGCAATCTCTCTTGAACCGTTAGCCCAGGCCATAAGGCAAAAATAAAATATCTTATGTTTCTAATATTCCAAAAATTCTTAAGATCTTTAATGAATTTGGCTCAATCTCCAGCTATAAAATTAACTGGAATAAATCTAATCTTCTTTTATTGAATAACAGGCATGTGGCTTCAGCCATTAGTGTTACAATACCAACCCAAAGCAAAATTACATATTTGGGCATCACCCTACACGCATCCCTACAGCGAGTTGTCCAGGACAACTATGAAACTATATTAAGTAGTATTCAAAGGGATCTGACTAATTTGTCTGCGCTGCCGGCATTACTACGGTTCAGGATTGCTGTTGTTAAAATGAACATAGTTCCTCGTGTGAATTTCTTAAGTACAATGATCCCATTACCCCCACCAATACATTTCTGGAAGAAGCTTGATACCTTAATTTGGCAGTATATTTGGAATAATAAACAACCTAGGTTAAAATACTCTACCCTGCAACGTACCACAAACACGGGAGGCCTGGCCCTCCCCAACCTTAAAGTATATCACAGAGCCTTTCAGCTACGGGCCCTCAGAGTGTGGATGGACCCCTCATCTACAGTTCCATGGAGAGAAATAGAGCAAAACCTTACTGGAAGTCTAAGACTGCAAGACTTTGCTTTTGCAGGTGTGTCCAAAAAAGTGTATGCTAGCCGATGGCCCTATTATCACCAACACATTGACCAACTTTAAACAAAGCAATTTTCGCTACACCAATTAGTGGCATTTGAACACCCCAATTTGGCACAACATACACTTAATGTCTGGTAGAAGACCCTTTGTTTGTAACCAGTGGAGCGACAGAGATATTTATACTTTAGACCAGCTATTCAATGATGAAGGTATGTTAAGTTTTGAAGACCTCAGAGCTAGCTTTGAGGTCCCTAGGACATCCTTCTTCCTTTATCTTGGCTTAAGATCAGCCCTAAAATGTTATGGAGTGCCATGGGGGAACAGTCTTGAGACGCACCCAATCGTTAAATGGCTTCTTGATTCTCCTGTGAGAGGATTAGTGTCCGGGATTTATGCTAAACTGATGCAAGTATCTGTAGGAGAACTCCCAATAGTAAAGAAATGGGAGCGAGAGTTGAGCTCGGAGGGTAACGTAATTAATTGGGAGACAATTTGGGACAACATTTCCCACTGTTCCAAGAACTCAAATCACCAGCAGATCCACTTCAGCATATGCCATAGGACATATTGGACTCCTCAGAGGAGATACGTCTCTAAAGTCATTCCTACTCCCTATTGCATGTTCTGTCAACCTGAACAAACTGGAACTTTCCTGCACATGGTCTGGGAGTGTGAACAGGTGCATGAGGTTTGGAATAAAATCAATAATATCTGATGTGATAGGATGTCGAATTCCTACTGACCTGATTGTTTTGTTATTTAATGATGACTCTAAATTACACCTACTTGGGAGACGGAAGAAAATTTGGCTAGCTGGATCAACCGCGACCAAGAAAATGATAGCTCAGCGCTGGCTCCCCCCCCCCCTACTCGCTTTGTATAAAACAGTGGTTGGCGTACTTCCTGGACATAGTTATGCTCGAGCTCTCTACAGCAAGGATTAACAAAGCCAAGTCATCGACTATAGACCTATGGAGAAACACAGCAGCACAAGTATCAGTCCTAATGACCTCAACATCACAAGAATTAGAGGAGAGAGACTAGGCAAGGTGTGATTTCTGTTTTATTTTTTTGTTTATTTTTTTTGTTTTTCTTTCCTCGAGACCGTGGGGGGAGGGTTGTTGTTCTTGTTCAATTGTGTTTGTCTGTTCTGTATGTTTTAAAATATAAAAACAATAAAAATAATTATCAAATGTAGATATCAAGCACCGCGATTGGTTGACAATAATAAACTTAAACACATAGTTTGTGTTGCTCCAAGCTTCACAGTCATGTATTCCCTTTTAACATTCCAAAATTAAGCAACTGCTTCCTGTAAAACGGCCTAATTTAGGATAGGGAATAGATGCGTCATCTGTTGAGCTGTTGACATACTGCAGTTACAAAGTCATAGGAACCTGCGTTCATTCCTACAGTAAGCATACACACAGAAAACCCATAATGATTGGGTTTGCTATACTGTTGCAAAATATCTACAAAGTTGAAAAGGGTTCACATATAATATATATATATATATATATATATATATATATATATATATATATATATATATATATATATATATATATATATATATATATATATATATATATATACTTTCTTTCACTTTACACTTTTTTTTGGAAAAGACTCAAGCAGCCCTGGCATGTGTCTCTCACAGTCTGATGACACAAGTGTGTGTCTGTTGTTGTTGAGTGTGTGCATGTATGTGTGTGTGTGAGGTTAGTAAATAAAACAAACATCTGCGGAGAGCGAGAGGGTAGCCAGGAACCAGTGCTTTTATACGGTGTGCGTGCATGTGTATATACAACTATGTGTTTGTATATGTACATCCTTGTGTCGTTATGCTTGCGTGTCTTGTGTGTGTATATAGTGCGTTGTATGTATGCCTGTGTGTGTGTGTGTGTGTGTGTGTAGACATCTGTGTATATCATATGGTTGGTTGGTTGGCCAGCTAGTCGACCAGCCCAGTTGGAACACATATGGCGAAGCGGGACGCCACTGCTTTCCTCAGCAGCAATTAACACGTCTGCTTCCTCCACAGACACACAGCAGTGCAGGTCTGTCTGTTTGTCTGTCAGTCACAGAGCAAAACAGGCCTCTGTATCTACTGCACAGCAAAGGAAAGCAAGCTGTCTAGAGCAGGAAAAAGCAAAAGCTGCTGCCAGGGCAAAGTCACGCAGGCTTTCTGGAAGCCCACAGTACAGACACTAAGTTGTGATTGTTTGTCCAGGTTACGGCAGCAATGTAAATGACATTTTTGAAGTCGGTGAAGTCAGACTTTATGCTTTTGTGCAAACATAAGAGAGAAGTGAGGCCTTCTCGACCATTACTTTTGCTGTTTTTATTTCCACTTACGATTGTCTTTAGCCCTCGTTACACATGTTGCATGCTAATGAAGACAGAAGTGTAGGAGCGTTTCAGTAATACATCTCTCAAGGGCTCTCAAGTGGTTAGACCAGGGCTATTTTTGTTCTCTGTGGCAAAGTAGACAATAAAGTCTACTTTGCCTTCAGTAAGGCCTTTTCCACAGAGGACAAATTTCACATGTCACACTAGGAAAAGCACATATAAAAAAAATTAACGACGACCGAATACCATTTAGCTACTACATCACACTGTCATCGTGGCTTTATGGGAGTTATTAATCTCATGCATAACACCCGTGCTTTCCCTACTATGAAATGTCAAAATGTCTGCTGTGTAAAAGGCCTATTTGATACACTTACAAATATCTAACCTGTTACTGATTTGTCCCTTTTTAAAGAATAAAAACTCACAGTGAGATTATTTCACCACAATTCAAGACAAGATAATAGTGTGACAACCATTGTTCTGTGTTCCGAACTTTGCAAAGTTTAGAACATTGCCAGACCTATCTCCACAGTGCTGTGAATTAATGTCTGGCTACTCCAGCGTTTAGCTTGCTAGCTCGAAGTTTTGAGAACGGCATTACAGAGAGCTGAAGCATAAATTCACGCGCCGGACGTCAGGCAATTATCCTGGAAATGTACTTCCGTTGATCCAGATTAGTGTGCCATTGACAAAACAGACCTGGAGTCACTGTCATTATTTTAATATTTGACCACTGCATCATCTGCAACCGCAGTCTGATAACAAACCAAATGTTATTTTATTTGGACTACATAATGCTGGCCTTAAAGGGGAACTCCACCAATTTTACAGATCAATGTTGTTTTACAGGTCTTGGGGAATACTACTACATATGTGGAAAATGAAATTTTGCAAAGCTTTTTGTGGCTCCTTTGGGAGTGATGTCACTTGAGTAAGCATCAGTTGGGGCTAAAGAATAAAAGTTTGAAAATAAAAATAAATCTGGGGATGTGTTAGAAATGAATGGATTCTCCAGACCTCTGTAGCCCGCTCCTCATCTCTGCTACATTAGCCGCTACTAGCATATCACACTTAAATATCTGACCGACCTGTCTGTGGTTGAGATGCATTATGGGTAATGTAGGCGTCAGGTTTTGACGAGGAAGAACAATGAAAAAGGAAAGACTTTATTTTTGGTTCTGCTGCATTGATTTTATTTACTTTTTTAACTGTCCATTGTGAGACAGTGTTAAAAGACTGCAATGCTAAATCAGTGGAGTACTCTTTTATTAGGGCAGTGTCTTGCTTTGTTTTTGTCCCCATTCCTACTTCACAGTAGCCATTTATGACAACATAAACAGCCTTTTCCTCACCATAAGCAGTATAGATAATACATAGATGAATGCTCGATACCTGGAAGTCCTGGTGGTCCATTTTTTCCCAGTTTTCCCTGATCTCCCTCCTCTCCAATCTCACCTTGGTCTCCTGGATTAAAAGGAAAGACAGTAAAGAGGAGGAGTGGAAAAGGAGGAGTGTGAAAGTAAAATACATAATGAGAGCATATTTCCCCATTATGTTTAATGAACAGTTCTGTTCAGAGGAAGGGGCCTTTCAGAGGCAGTGTACACAGCTAGATGGCTTTTCCCAGCATGGCAGGGATTAAATCTGCATATTCCCACTCACTGCTGGCATTGATGGAATATTAAAGCCATCATAGGATGACGATAAATTATCAAAACTAACAGTTGGCCAAGAACTACTACAGCACAGCACTCGGCTGTGAGTGTATGAGATTCAGTGCAGGCCCAGTTGTGGGATTGGGTGTCCTACTGTAAGGTTAATTTTGAATCAACTTTGGATTTTTATAAAAAAAAATTGACTCTTAATATTATTTTTTAATCTATCTTCATCCAAGCCAATATCATTTTCAAAAGCAATTAATAATTTTTTGTATTAGTAACACCACATAGTTTTGTTGAAAGCACAACTGAGCTGTAGGAGAAATATCTCTGCACTGCTCAAAGAGCTCTTGGCAAGAAATCTTGAGAGGTTTCTGAGTGTCTATTAGTGCCAACAGCACTTTATATCTTGTTATGTGCAGGGCTTTGAAATGAAGGATTGTAACAAAACCCCTCTATGAGACTGGAAGAGTACTTAGGAAAATTGATTATTCAATTCTGCAGACTGTGAGGACATTATCATGTAACCTAAATCATTGCAATTTCAAATGGTTCTGCCTGCATACAAATAGTTTCCTTTTGTGGATTACTAAAATAAAACTATAAACAGTTCCTAACATGCTACACGCTTGTGTAATTAAGGTGACGAATCACAGAGAGTTTTGTGAGAAGAAGCAAATTCAAAGTTTGTCACGTAACTTTTCTTAGTGTTTTGACATTCTTAAAAATAATAATGACGGTAAATCTATTTAAAAATGCTCAAAGTACCAGTAAATGAAATAAAACTACGTTGGAAAGTCAAAATAAATAAGGACAATGGTGTGGACATTTTCTTCGGGCTATGAAACCGAAAAGTACACGTCCGACACCAACTCAAATATGCAGGCGTGTGAATACACACACTCAGAGACTGACTCTGGTCAGCAGAATCTGGGATGCGTCTTGTACAAATAATCAGTTCAGTTTAGTGGCAGCTGTCTAAATACATACTGTCACAATGGGACTTTCTTACTGGTACAGCAATTCAGTAGCCTGGGAAAACCCTGACGAGCTTCCGGCAAATTTGAGATTTGTCTGCAAGTCAGTCTGGCCAAGAGCCCATTCAAGCCCAATTTCCAATTTTTCCAAATTGAGGCACCGATCACAACTGTTGAGGCGGGCTTTACACGATGACGATAGCGCAGCGACGGCAAGCAGCTTTTTGTTTACATTCAACATGACGGCCACCGAAGTGCAGCAATCCGTTGATGCCGCTGTCGCTGCTACGTCACCCGGATCGTTGGTCTGATTGGTTGAAGGACTATCCAATTGCGCCCAGGGGCATTTGAGCGGCGTCCGTTGGTGACGCCCCTTTTGGAAATGGGCTGTGAATGAACCTTGCCCAGACCCACTCTCAGTTACAACTGAGAAGGGTCAGGTGTCAACCAGGCTAGCAATTCAGTGGAAAGCTCACTTCTTGGTGAGTGTATATGACTGCTAAAGTAAAATCTATCTTACTTACTTTAAAACCAGAAATAAAAGCAATGTTTTTTAATAGCATGAATGGAGCAAAAAAACTGGTGCTTAGCTTGAGTGTGTGTATTTTATTAGGTCTGTCTGTCTGAATCAGCAGGGGAACAAGCTACTGGATGTCGTAAAATGGAAAGCACACACGGGGAGGCATTCCCTCCAAAAGGCCATGGGGTAGCAGACTGCTAGCTAATAAACTACAGGACATTACATGCTTGCTACCTTTATCATCAGCTCTCTGAACCCTAAAGCACATTAGGGGTGTTTCCTCAGAATTTTCCATTTGACACTTATGGGTATTGACATTTACATTGTTAAGAGATGTAGTTAACACTCCTATACATTTACTATGAAGCCATAAACTTGAATTGTCTTATCTCTAACAGTTTGAACAAAGAAACAAGAGTTAAGATTGCGAGCACAATTTATTTGTTGAATTCCTGCGTTACACAGATTTGTGCATTTAAAAGAATTTTCGACTCAAATGTTTAAATACTGTGCAGTCAGGTTTAAACATCAAGAGACACACACACACACAGGCAAACTCCTAGCACATTCTGGGATATGCCTTACCTTTAGCTCCAGGTAGGAGGGTATTGGTGCAGACTTCAGTAGAGGCAGAGATGTCGTTGAACACGACTGAAAAAACACACAGCACCAACAGTCCCGTCATCTCCCAATCATCACTGACCACTGAAGAAGATCCTGATTTTTAGATTTGGAGGTTGTTACTAGCGCCAAAGTATTGACTGTGCATCTTATGCCAGTTTGCACAAACTGACCGAGGATCAGTGCAGCACTAATGAGCAAGCATGCAGAAAGGGTCAGAACAGAGCTGTTGTTTATAGAACATGCAGACACAATTCTACACACACAAACACACACACACACACACACACACACACACACACACACACACACACACACACACACACACACACACACACACACACACACACACACACACACACACTTGTTTATAGAGTCTTATCAGTTACTTGTCATAATGTCAAACAACACTTAACAGAGTACTGCATTCCTGTACTCTTGCCCCTTGGAATTTAAAACTGTGTTATTATAAGTGCAGTTTATAACATAATTTAGATTGATACAATGTTGGGTGATCAATGAAAGAATAGAAGTAGAGTTAGGGCTAATACAATATACTGTAAGCCAATTCATTAAAGTAAAAATAAGTAAATAATGTCAATTGACACAAATAGATGGTAAAAACTCAACAATTTATGATATTACAGTACATATTTTCAGGATCATGATGAATTAACTGTGACTTGCTGGAAACAAAAAAATAATGTGAATATTTAGGCTAAAAGGATAGTGTGCAGTATGTAATATTAAACATGCCTGAGTCAGAAGCGATTGGGATGTTTTCTCATCAACAACAAGGGAGTAGCACCTCTGGGGCTGCACATTCTTTATTCTGTTCTTCTTTTACTTTTACTTTCACCCTTCTGACCACAAATAATTTAGTGGGAGAGGTTTACGCTTATGCAGGCACGCAAACAGAAACAAACAGATATATATTACATACACACATAGACATGCCCACAAACACATGATATACCAAAAGTGTCCATGCACAAAACCAAAAAGGCATGTTAACATACACACACACACACACACACACACACACACACACACACACACACACACACACACACACACACACACACACACACACACACACACACACATTCTTGCATAATTGCATCCTCTGGTTTGTCACTATGTGATGAAAACATACATGGATTGGAGGGTTTGGAGGCCTCGGAGGGATAAAGAGAAAGGAAGAAACGAGGGTGGTTGGTAGAAAATGAGAGAAGAGACAGAAAGAGATAATAAGAAATAATGAGACATAATGAGAGAAGAAGACACAGTAAGACAAGAGACAGAACAAAGAAATGGCAAGTAATGAAGAGTGTGTGGTCAGAGCCACATGTCTTGGCACAAAGAGCAATTTCCTTATTCAAGAGTTATGCTTCCTGGGATATCTTCAGCTCTCTATCAGTGAGGCAAGTCATCAGGGGCGTTAGTGTGCTCTCTTCTTTGAAGTACAGGGAGGGGCTGATGTTATTGAGACTATTAATTGAAAAAAACGGGGGAAAAAACACTGAGATTCATTAATCAGACATGGGCTGGTTGTTCCCTGAGGGACTGAGTTGGCTAGTCATCACTTTGTAAAGAGTTAAGTGGTTTTTTGACTTTATTGCGGTTGGCCTCTTACACTGTTATTTGTATTTACAGAAAAATACACCCAGTATTGACTGGGCTTGTTCAACACATTTTTCTGCTTACAGTCAAGTTACAACTTATTTCAACTGTTGCAAACGCTGTGCTCTTCAAAGAAAATAATAGAAGCCAGTTACATAGTTGGATAAGTCATATAGTCATTAATCAGATATTTCTGCTGATTATAATGTTTGTTTCGTTTGGGTTATCTGTGAAAAAAACATTTTAAACCCCACACATACACACACAGAAACAGGCTTGAAAATATTTCAGGCCTCACACACTCGATACCGCTGAGTCTGACAAAAGTTTCTTTTGGCTTTTACCACGTTTTGCTCCAAGTCTATATCAATTCTGCAAAGGAATTTGTTGATGTTGAGAGCTGTGTATTTTGGTACAAGAGCCTTTTTATGTTTCTGGCTTTTGTGTCGCTGACATTAACTGGTTAGCTGTTGCGGCTTGTTCAATTACAGTTAAAAGAAACAACCAATGCCAACAGCACGCATTTGCTGTAAAATTAAAGTCTGTGACAAGAATAGTATTTATCGTTTAACTGACATTTAATAACATAAAAAGGGTGTGAAAGGCTGTAGCTGTGATGGACTTGCTGGGCAGGTAGTGTATAGTGGGTTTATCATATCCTTTTCACAAAAAAACCCCTGCCAAACGCAGCTGAAAGCAACGCTTGTGAAAGTGGTGAGAGGGAACCAAAACAGTAAAGTTGTGGGCCAGAAAACCCAAACAATGAGCCGCAATGTCCCGTAGAGCTTAAGAGAACTGCAGTGTTCATCACTACAACTCGTACTTGGAAGGGATGCCTGTAACTGGTTCAGTAGCTATTTATCAGATCGACATCAGTGTTTGAAGGTAAAAATCCCAAATCTGAATCCTGACTGTTACGAAGGGTGTGCCACAGGGATCCATTTTGGGACCTTGAATGAGATTTTCTATGCTGTGTCTAACTGTAAAGTCACCTTTATGCCAATGATACTGTACACTACTGTGAAGATGTTACTGTGTTGATGATTCTGTCTAATCTGCCATTGAGAAATTACAAATTTCCTTTCATGCACTGCAATGTGCCCTTCACAATCTTAATTAGTTTTAATTAGTTCTCAATGAAAATAAAACAGTTCATGCTCTTTGTTTCAGATCCAGAGGTATGGATTATATTGATTTCCCTATCTCCACTTTGACTAGTTTTCATATTGAGAGGGTCACAGAATACAAATATCTTGGCATCTGGCTTAATGGGAAACTCACGTTTAAATATGAAATAAACATGCTTGTTTATAAACTACGACCAAAGCTTGACTTTTTGTACAGAAACAAACAGTTGATGTGTAGAAAGACGATTGATGAAGCAGTTCACCTCTCTGTTGTGGATAACGGGCATGTCATATATTAACATGCTGTTGCCACTCTGAGGCAGCTAGATTTCATTTACCATTCTGCCGTCAGGTTTATCACTGGAGATCTGCTCTGGCACCATGGCCCATACTTAACATGCAGTGATTGGTTGAGGCTCCGGGAACCTTGTGCCAGAACTGATTTAGAAAAACGTTGCTGTTAGTGCAGAAATCTCATGGAATAGTCTGCCATGTCAACTAAACACACAGCACATCTCTATAAGTCTTTGTTACTTCATTTCTGTAATGTCATTTAACTGTTAACAGGGTGTTGCTGTAAAAGAGAATGTGCCTAACAATTCATTTAAAGCTTTAGTGCGTAACTTTTTGATATTAATGAACATCTGATAAATTCAATCCATTGCCAAGTGAGTTGCTGCAAAGGTAATTAAGACTGTCAGCTCTACACAACTCTCTCTGTATTTCTCAGTATGGCTATGTTCAGAAGATTGTGTTGTCCGGTGACTTTTCCGCGCAGAAGCTCGAGTGAAGATGATTACCTCTTCTGAAGAGTCCATCATGTTTTTTTAATCCTCCGTGTCCTCCTTGGCTACAAGCAACTGTGTGGGGGAAGAAGGGGGGGGGGCATCCACATGATACAGCCTTCTGTCATCAAGCACGCGCCGACAGTGTTTTTGGTTTTTGACATTACTTAGAATTCCTCATGGGGGAGACAGAAACTATGCGCTATAGCTTTAAATAAATAAATAAATGAATAGAAATATTAGGAGCTTACATGTATAGTAGTATATTGCAATTTGTGTGTGTGTGTGTGTGTGTGTGTGTGTGTGTGTGTGTGTGTGTGTGTGTGTGTGTGTGTGTGTGTGTGTGTGTGTGTGTGTGTGTGTGTGTGTGTGTGTGTGTGTGTGTGTGTGTGTGTGTATGTGTACACACCATAAGTCATCAATCATCCTTTCAATTCGTTTGGACTTTGTCCTATACACTTTACATTGCAGCATTCCTATTCTGTGTGCAACACACACACACACACACACACACACACACACACACACACACACACACACACACACACACACACACACACACACACACACACACACGGGAACAACCCTGTTACCCTGAAGGCTAATTGTTTACATGTGGTTTAGATTGCATTCTCTAATTAAGAATGTGATTCACACTCCTGGATTGAGGGTTGTCTCCATAGTGGTAACCACACCCCAGAACAGCCGTGTTTTCTCTGCCGCTTAAAACCCATTTACAACACTGGAAGTACCATTCATTGCATAAAGAGCCCACATGTGTGTCTGTGACAAATCAGTCAACAGAAATTAAGTATATAAAATGTTTACCTAACCTCTGATCTGAACCACATTCATTTACTGTAGAGTGAATGTCACAGTTGGCCCAGTTACAGCAGTGGATGTGACTGTATTTACTGGGGAATAGGGCACAGACAAAGAACTTTCTTGGGAAAAGCAGCAAGGCATGCTACACGGTGTGGTGACAGCGAAAGTCACACACTGTGTGATGTGTCACTTTTGTTTGTATGATTTCACTTTTGTGAGGAAGTGAGTCAGATGATTTTACCGGTCACGGAAGGCTTGTATCATGTGGATGCGCCAACAATTTAGTTGTCTTAGAATTTTGTCTACGCACTATACTATAGCTTACCATTTCTGTGTGCTCTGGCGATTTCCTCAGCAGTCATGAACATTTGTGGTCTTGGTAATCAGTAGGGCTGACTCTAAAAAACTTAAAATGAGAAGTTTACTTGATCTAAAACATTTTAAAACACTGATAAGTACATTGTCAGCAAAATACTGGGATAGTGCTGAAAATTAAATCGAGGGTAACTAAAGTTAGATGTCATATTAATGCCTTTTCCACCGTGGTTTTTCTTGATTGTAATTTGCTTCCTAAGAGCAGAGGGCCTGCAAAAAGGTGTTAGTAATATGTGTCTTAGCAGTTAGAAGTTCATCCAGAAGTTGTCTGGCTCAACAGAAGTACATTTCCAGGGTGGCTTTGCCCCTCACCTTCGACTCGCTGTGTGTTGCCGTTCTCAAAATCCCTTCACTACAGGAAACAACAACAAGCCACATGCTGAAAATGGCAGGTTTAGAAGAACATTTGGATCGTGCAACAAGGCCTGCTTGTTTCTTTCTGGCAATGTTTGTAATAAACAAAAAATATGTTTATGGCATTTTCTTTGGGACCGATTGGCAGGGATTGCTATAGACAAAGTACACACAGCAATACACTGGTAAGAGCAAATTACATTTAACCATGTATCCAGCTAATTTAAATAGCTCATGTTACTGTTTTGTGTGAACAGTTAACTTCATTTCATATTTTATTTGACGTTTTGTGGGGTGTAAATGTTCCACCAAAATAAGTTACTTCCCTGAGACTATTTTGCAGAGCTACCATCACTGCGTCCGGATTTCAGCGCCGCCCAAGACAATTGTGATTTGTTTAAAGAAATGCAAACAACCCAGAGCATTTTATTCCCAGAATGTAGTAGTGGAGCCAGACCTTACACACAGCGCTGTGGAGTAAGGTCTGGCAATGTGAGACTATGAAACTTAGATGGAAAAAAATGAAAAGGAAGCTAATGTTAGATTTAGAAAATTGTACGTGCAAAACAGCAGTGTTTACAAGGACAGAATTATCTGTTTAAAAATATTGCCTGATTCCTGCAAAATAGATACCGTTTCATTTGTTAAAGCAACATTTGAGACACTTTTACTTCCAAGTACCTGAATAAATCCTATTTCAAACAGATACACTCAATAAACCTTAATGTATTGATTAAAAGAAGACACAAGGGTAAAAGTCTTCAAAGTTATTTGAATCCCCATATTTAAGACTTGGCCCAGGCTGACGCACTCTACTGTACTAACCAATTGTGGAAAGACCCTCTCAGTGTGGTCAGAACAACACATTCACTTCCAGCCTTCCATCTGAAAACTCTTCTCTTTGTCTTTTCCCATGAAACACTCCTCCCACAGCATGATTTCCCCTTTTTACTCATTGTGATTGCTTTGAAAAACAAATAAAAGAAACCATACTACAACATGAACGTTTGTCACGAAACTCACAGAATATTTGTTGATGCCGAAACTGTCTGGCCCGGGTGTGAACCGTATCACTGGATTTGGGTCACTTAGCAATGCTTGCTGGCTGGTGCATTAAATTAGTGATTATACTGTCATTCTTGATTTTACTGTATTGTTGTACATTTTTGTACTGTTCATAAACTGCTTATGAGGGCCAGTATGGGCCCTGCTGGATCTTGGTCTGGTGTGTCCTAGTTCCTTGCAAACCCTGAGTCTCCTCTAGTAGTTGGTGACATATTAGGCAGTTGGAACCTATCCCAGCACACACTGGGCAAGAGACAGAGTACACCCTGGAGATTGGCAGTCTATTACACAGACAGAAGAAAAGATATAGGAGTTCTCTGACATTCTAGAGATAGAAAACAGCTGGTTATGTCTTTCAAACTAAAAGCACATGTCCTGAAGAACTTCTTGCGTCAAGCAGAAACATCTAAACGTTCCTCAGAGAGCACCAGTGGATCAGTCCACCCTTTAAAGTAGTCTCAGCTGATTAAGTGCACATTGAGCAAAGCAAAGGTGGTCATGTGCTTGTAGTGGATCACTTTACATTTTTGTGCAATCTTCCCCGACCACAATTAAATCTGGGAAGATTTTTTCAGAGACGATCTTCGAACACACACTATTTCCTGAAAAAAAAAAAATCATGATGATGTTGGAATTCTCTACAACTCATTCTCTGACAACTCCATACCACCCACAATGCAACTGAATGGAGATAGTGCTTTTCAGGAATTCAAGAAAGCCTACTAGCAAGAACGCTGTCCATGTAGTACATGCTTACAATACAACATTTTTTCAAGTGTGTGAAAGACAGACACCCTGTTGGTAGATCTGCTGTTCAACATCAAGCCTGAGCAAGAGAATGAGAACCCCCCAATAATCACCATAAATTGATGCAGAAACATTCAACAAGTGTTTGATGCTCAAAATTTTTCAACCCCCCCTATGTCGAACCCAAAGTTACACCCTTGTAGACACACCTGCCGTTTGGAAACAAATGCAGACAATACCAAGGATCTTCTGCTAAAACTCAAACATTTGTCACAGATGTATGAACATACAGTATCTTCAATCTGGAGATGACTTAGAAACTTTGTCCCTACTATATGAAGGTTGTGCATTGTGCAATTAAGAGCACTGCAGACTAGTGTTAATTTCGTCAGACGAGACGAGACTAAATAGGTTCGTCAACGACCTTTTTTTCCATGACTAAGACGAGACAATGACGAGACTGCGCCAATGTCCAAAAACGCTGACTAAGACTAAATTAACATGCATTATTGTTGACGAAAAAAGACGAGACTAAAATGTTTTGCATAAAATAAAAACTAAGATAAAATCTCTCTTCATTTTCGTCTACAATCGTCTCTACTTTTTCATCATGAGATAGAATATTCAGCTGTTACTGAGACCCGGTGCTACGGCGCACGACAGGTTGCCAACGACCGTTATCTACCGGACCGAATAGCCTGGCGCTTCTCTCTGATGCTCCTAAACGGACGTTAGAGTCAACCGAAACATCGCTGCACGGGGCGCTAGTTAACACTACACTTGGCAGCAGGTAATGTTAGCCTACCGTTAGCTAGCAGTTGGATTTAACAGTTAAAATGCTGACAGCTAAACGGTGTAAAGGTTTGTCTCTATTTCCAACACGAGACGTACGACAGTCTGCAGCTGCCGTTGTCTGAAAAACAACACATATGTTGCGTTCACTTGAAATACGCCTCGCCAGTTTCGTGCTGCATTTATTTTATTGTAAAATATCCTTTCCCCATGCAGTGGTTGTTTTTGTCGTTTACTGGTGAAATAAGGAAGAGGCTCAATATTTATATAACTTTATAGCATTTATTTATTTTTATAACTATTTGACTGAAATGGTTATCAGAAATAATTTATTTAAAAAAAGACTAAAATGTTTTGACTAAAACTTGACTAAAATGGCGAGACTTTTAGTTGACTAAAACTTGACTAAGATACCTTGAGTTCTCTTTTGACTAAAACTAGACTAAAATGACGAGACTTTTAGTCGACTAAAACTTGACTAACAAAATTTTTTGGCACAAGACTAAGACTAAGACTAAATTAAAAATAGGTGACAAAATTAACACTACTGCAGACAGACCAGTGTACAAGATCCAACTAGAAACTAGAAACAAGTCAATACAAGTGTGAATATAATACAAGTGTCTAAAACAGATGGTCCTCAGCCAGAAAACGAACATTATAGGTCGATTGTGCAAGCAGGTCATAACGACCCATAATTGCGTTTCTTTTTTAGGCAGTCACCTCTTGTGGCTGTAGTAATTGTTTTGCGAGAGCAAACGAGGTGACAGAGTATAGGAGCGCCAAATTCCGAATAACGAGGTAGGATGGGGTGGCAGATGGGTGAAACAAACACAGGCCTTTTACTCAGGAGACCGGGCTTCATGTCCTGATTGAAACCAAAGTCAACAGTCATTTTTTGAAACTTACAGAGTTTTACGGACCTCATTCTGTAACGCAATGACGCTCGTTACGTCACATTACGTCCTATATTTAGTAGTTTTACATGACTCTTTTAAAGCCAAACCCTGATGATTTACTAACCCTTAATACTTTTGTTGCCTAAACCTAAACCTCTGTTTCACAATGTTAATTACATGTTTAAAACTGCGCTTGTTGCATGTTAAATAGAACAGTCACAAGATTAAAATGTCCATTGCGGTCACGTGTTATGGTCACATGTTTTAAACGGCTACTGTGCGGCAGTAAATAGAACGGTCATGTTTGTGGTTTATGAAGTCATTGAAAATCTACCGTTTTCTGTCATTAAGGTATGAGGATGTGTTGTTCTGAAATTGTGCGCCATTATCTCCATATTTAAATATGGATTGTTTTTCACTTTTCACACTTTTTTTTCTAGCAGAGCCATCCAGGAACAGAAAAATCAATTAGGTGAAAAGACGTAATTTGTTTTAATGACTTTATTTGCCAATTTCATCTTTACCTAACAGAATCTGTATACATCCCATCTCATGGTAGTCTAGCTATAGTTGACCTGCAGATAGAGTTCTCAAAGATCGAGTTCTTAATTCTGGACTTGTTTAAATAAGTGGGGAAACAAAGAAAATGCCAGAATAAGCTGCATTCAAGTCTTCTCATTGATGATTATGCAATTTTAAGACCATAAAACCTGATATCAAAAACAAATGTAACTGTTGATTCAGCTAAGATATACAGGTAACAACTTATACTGTATGACCACAAATGTCTAAAATTTCACTTTGACACTCTTAAAAACAGGTTTTTGACCAGCAGTATGTTGGTCCAGGCTTTCATATTACATATACCGTATCAAAACAGACAAGTCGTGTCCTCTGAAATTTTGAGTAATGATATCTTAAAAAGCAAGTAGCCTATGTGGTACCTGTCTGAAAGCTGACATGCACATTTCTCCTTTTCATGAAAAGATGTTTATTTAACAAAATCAGCCATTTATTTGACATTGAAACAGTATGATGGAAAGTAATCTTGTGGTTGGGGTGATGGATGGGTATTTACATCTGCCTTAAACTCTGCTGACTTTGGTTCAATATCCAGCTCTTCCAGGAAGTATATTACTGAAAGAAGTTGCCATCTTCAGGCTAAGTTTGGTCTTATTTAACCATGACCAAAGGCTTTCCCCAACCTAAAAGTTTTGTTTCTAAACCTCAATTTATGCTGTATTGCTTTAACCTAATCCTAACCTTAACTAAAGTTGTTTTTTACCAGTTGCCATTATTTCACCTGTTTGTCATCTACATAATGTGAAAATGAAGTGACATATTCAATGCAATAGATACATAATGTCCAAAGCTCATAATCTGAGTTTCAGTTTGTGCTCATGCCATGAATTCTAATGGGACTGTGTTTAACAGACCCACATCAGTATATCAAATGTCAGTTTTGTTGTCATAGTAGTAAAATGTTAACCAGCTATTCAAATGAAGGGAGAATGAAAAAAGGCAGAAGCTGTTTGCTCTTAAAAATAAAGCATTTACACTTCATTATAGTAACCCCTAAAACTGCTGTCCAGATTATTTTTCCCATTTTTAAAAAAAATATCATTTATTCCAACAACTTGTGTAGTCGTTTAAAAGAAAAAACAAAACAACAGGCTTTGTTTGCTTAGCAAAATGTTTATATTCATGTTGCTGTCTGCATTTCTCTTCAGTATTGTACTCCATGGCACTTGGTCAAACCACGTTTCTGGACACAGTTTTACCCTCTGGACAAAACATTTACACACATTTAAAAACATGTACACACTTTAAATTATAAACAGCAGCAGCATCAGCACTACACTCGTGCCTTGTCATGTCACGTCTACAGAAAATTATATTTATTTTTGTTGCAAAGTCATTGCATATTTATTATTTCTTTACCAAACACTATAAAGTATGAATTCCAGAGGTACAAGCAGTAGTTTTGTCACTTCTACTATGTTGCCTGGAGGCTTTTGACCCTTTGTAATGTGTGGATGCATTGAACTTATACTTCTAAGTGCCAAAAACAGTAAAAGTTAAATATACGCCTCTGTTTTTGTGCGTGTGAATGTGTAAGTGTCTTGCTAAAATCACTGTAGCATGGCGTACTGATGTGAGCCCTGATGTGCTGTAATTTGCATCGTTTGAGCCGCAGCTTCCTGGAGAAAGTCCCCGGGGAAGTTTGATCAGCTTCCCTGAAACCTATAAATTGATGCTAAGTAATTTTCTTTTCAGAGTTAAATCAGTTTTTAGAAGGGAGTAGGCATCTTCTACTCTGCATGTAGGATTTTTCTTTTGAAGATGAGGGGTTATAATGAGACCGATTAAATAATGCACATTCATGGTAGATAGAAAGACTGGAAGCCAGGCAGACAGATAAATATAAGACAGACATTCACAGGAGAAGATAAACACACTCACTGTAGAAGTGAGACAGAATGTGCAGTACCATCATTATCACCTTTGGGCTTTTAGACCTGGAAAGACCACTGAAATCACTGGCTTTGTTTTCACCGGCCTTACTACAACTAATTTAAAACAGCTATTTGGTGAATGTTTTAATAATTACTCTCATTTAACATCTTGTGTGCTGCGCTTTTGTTGAGAAAAGCCAGCTAGTCTACAAAGCTAGGAATAGCTGTATATTGCAAACTATTCCATCATTTTTTTAAGCAAATTTTATTTTGAAGGCACAGTGAAGACACTGCCAACATAAGACCCTATTCCAGTAAAAAATCAAATATATCAGATCATTTTCTTCTCCTTGACAACAAACAATGTGGCAATGCTGTCTAATACTATCCACACACAGACACCACTACATTTATCCTTTTAGAGAAATGTAGACATCTTTTAATCAAATTCTGATCTCACTGAGATTTCAGGATTCAGTATTTAAGACACTATTTGGAGTGATCGATTGTGCAAACGCCTTTATCTCACTCTCGATGAAACATTGGATTAGATAGGGAGCTGTAAGCTGCAAATTGTCGTGTGCAAGTAGCTGGCAATATTAAATAATATGAGTCAGATGGGTGTTGAGAAAACCACCTCTAGAGTCCTAACCATTTCTCACGACTCCACCTTACAGCTCTGGATGTTTATAGTATACCTCATCCAGACCTGTGGTTGCACTTAAATATTAAAAATCCTTCCTGTTCTCCATGATTGACTTAAGCTTAAATTCCTCCTATGTGTGTGTCTGAACTACACCTAAAAGTTTGGAAATAACCTCTGCATTAGAACAAGTAATAACTGGGGCATTAACTAAAGTTGAACACACATCCTAATAGCTAAATTGTTTCCTCCACTCATTTATCAATACTTCAGTGGTACAATACAGACCAAACTAAAGCAATTAGATTCATGTTTTTTTTTCTCATTGCAAGCATGTCTACAAATACATGTGAGTGTATTTATCATGTGTTTATTGAAGTGGCTCACCTTATCGCACAATAACAAAAGAACTACCCTGATTTATTTGAGTTTTTTTTTTAGGTTAGTGCCAAAATCATACTGTATAAGTGGTGCATATGAATAGCTTCTGCATTGTAACCTGCAATATTAGCTTTTCATTTTAATTATACTTTTTAACTGTTATAATTGGGTAAAAATGGTAGCCTGATGTGGAAAAGTAAAAATGTAAGTATTTACAGGTCTAAATGTTTTTTCCTCTGTATGCATGACTGTGGACATGGTCTCCCTTTTAGGATATTGCTAACTACTGGTGTTTACTTAACATTTTGTACTCTATGCACACCAGACAAAGCAGGCTGCCAGAGACACAGACAGATTTGGTGCTAATCACCTTGTCAATTGTTGGATAAGCTGATTAAAAGAACAAACTGTGTCTTTCTTCCCTGTCAGGTTGTCTTGTGTGAGCATGTACTGATCATCTTTGGGGCCAGTTATTATAGCAAAACATAATATAATGTCTACATTTTAATAAAAAAATATTTAACGAAGGCAAGATCTTTTTGCAATATTAGTTTTTGGTCTCTAAGACTAATTATCAAACACATGGGATATTTAGTGACTGTAATGGTTGGCTTTTGGCAGTTAGTCATTTTGGTGATTTTAACAGTCCGTTAAACACAGCCCACGCACAGTTTGATGGAATAAACAGAAAATGAAGATGCTGGAAAACCTTGAATGGTACTTTCATGTCACTGTGGACAAGTTAGTCTTTTGGAGAATTCCCCTCGCTCCCTTGAACACATTGTGAAAGTGGCTTGGTTGCAGTTAAAAAGCTTCCCGGTCTTCTACATTAGTGTCTTGGCAGCATGGCCTGTTTGTCTCACACTGAGTCTTTGGAGGGTGACTGACTGACTGATTTCAACATCAATGTCGGACGCACATTCAGAGACACACACACAAGCACATATGTGTATTCACATTCTAACTGCAAAGGTTACCTCAGTTTACCTTTGTGTGTGTGTCTCATCTGTAAATAGCACCGGCTGAAGAGGAATTGAGATTTAAGTAAAAGTAGTAATGCCACCCTGTAAAAATCAATCAAAAGCACTCTAAGAGCACCGACACTGTGTGATTCCTATGGAGGAACAATCACTTTCCTCTGTCCAGGTCACACTGGGAACTGGTACAGTAGTCAAGTGCCCAATATCAATATCAAGGGGATATTTTGTTTTGTAATGTTAATTACCTGTGATTGTGTGTTAAGGCAATAAAGTTTAAAAAAGGACTCTAAAATCCTGCCTTCATAATCTTACTTTAGTAGTACAGCAAAATGTACAGTATCAAAAGTTAAAGTGCTCATTAGGAAGCAAAATGGCCCCTGTATTATTTATACATCACTTTGAAAGCAGCATATTAATATTGTAGACAATTTAACTATTTTATATAATATATAATCTATAACAATTCATCATATTTTATGTCATCTGTTTTCTAGGCCTATATGTAAAATATGAATCAGAAAAGTAATTGGTAACTATAGCTGTCAAATAAATGTAGTGGCAAAAAAGTACAAACTAATAGAAAATGGAATTACTAAAGTATAACTATATAATAACATTACATTTTCCACCCCTGGTGAATAGGTGTGGACAATGTGAGAAACAATCTATAATATTTTTTGAAGATATGGCAGTGGATTTCTTTTTTACTTTTACTAAATAGTATGATATTTCTCAACTTAAAACGACACAAAATGATGTAAAATGCACCTGCTGTGTGTCTAAATGACATCAAGTGGTGGCACCAGAGAAAGGCATCCTCTCCCATGTAAAGCAACTATAGTAATAACAAAAATCCAGGGTGTGAAAAGTCACACAGACAGCATTTTTTTCTCCTTTAAAAAAAGACTTTAAAATTACAAGATACACATACACCTCTGGATGTTCACTGACTTATGCTGCTCTGTGATTTCTCAGAAAAGTCCTTGGACTCATACAGAGATCTTTATTTTTATGGCTTTTTCCTCACTGCATAAATCACTGACACAGAAAATTTAATTTGTGGTGGATGACTTATGGAATGACAACAGAAGGCTGGAGCGACTTTTGAAAGCTGAGGTTGGAGCCACTAGTGTTGCTTTAGGCACGGCTAATCCTGCAAGTGTGTGTGTGTGTGTGTGTGTGTGTGTGTGTGTGTGTGTGTGTGTGTGTGTGTGTGTGTGTGTGTGTGTGTGTGTGTGTGTGTGTGTGTGTGTGTGTGTGTGTGTGTGTGTGTGTGTGTGTGTGTGTGCGTGAGAGAGAGAGAGAGAGAGAGAGTGTGTTTACAACATGGATTTGATATTCTCTGTCTGAATTCAGAGTTACAACAGCAGCCATAATCGTTTATTTCATGTATGCACTATGCAGCACACATTTGTTCACCTTACTGCTCTGTAATTAACACAAACAATGTTTACCTTTGCATTGACCGCTTCAGCTTGCTGTATGAAGAAAATGAACTACAGTGTATCTGCACTGGCAGGGCAAGCAGCAGACTATTACAGTTTGTACCATGATGTGTGGGCTGAGATCATGATGTGTGGGTTCAAACTGTGATGTGCGGTTTGAAGGGCTGCTTGAAATATGGGTACACGGCGGTGACAGTTTGCGAAAAATACCTACTCTGCCCTTTGCTCTCACATTCACCCTATAAATCCTACCAAAGGGCAAATTGTTAAACTGAGACAAGAGGAAGGGTGGAGAGATGAATGATTGATGGTGTGTAGCTGATTGATTTCAATTGGGAATTGTAAAAATAAATTGATGCAGTTACTAAGAGGCACAGTATACTGGTCGTGTTACCAACCTAACTGGTTCCGAGAGTGTAGGGACCAGAATGCAAAATATCTAATGCAACAAAATAAAGAAAGACTGCTTTAATAGAAAAAATGGCTTGCAGGGAGTGTAATTCTGTGTGTATGTGTGTGTATGCATGCATGCATTTATTCATAATCAGCATTTATCAAATATCAATAACATATGGATAATGACAAGATCAACAATAAGCGTATGTGTGTATGTGAATGACTGATGTCCATCAAGTTGGACATATGGACAAGTCTATACACGATGGACTCGTTTTGAGTGGTCATAAACTTTCTAAAAGAGGGGATTTGGTAGTCACCAGTACATTTCTCTACAAGAAAGTGGATTTGTCTAAAACTCACCTGTCAGAAAGGAACCACTTATTGTGTTTTCTTTTGGTTGTGGATTACCCGTGTGTTGTTTGAGGCTAAGTGAATTCTGTTCTGCTCTGTGTCCGCTTTTATAACAGAGAGCTGTTGCATACACACTCTTTTTTAAAGATGAGAGAACACTGATCTTCTTTTACTTGTAGTCCCCTTTTGCAGTTGTTCCAAATAGAATATTTTTCTCTGCTTAATTTATCTTCATCTTCATGGTTTTCCTTATTTTCTGGATGTGGTGGGGAAATGTTCTCTTGACTGCAGAGAGAAGAAATGGCATAAATCAGCATTAAGTTGTGTCTGAAAATAAATCCAGCCTCATACAAAGACACTAATACATGTGAACAAGCACAAAAAGTATAAACTCTCTTTGACTTAAAGGGATCTTACAAGGGTACCCCCCCCCCCCACAAACCACCCATTTTCCCAAATAAATTGTTCTATACTGGATATTTATTCACATTTATGATATCTAACATCTACAAATGTTTCCAAAAATGATTTAAATGACTGTTAAAACATATCTTGCTTTAGAGGAGAGTACATTTTAAGAATATGAGCATCCACTAACTCATGTTTTTCCCCTGTCTTTTTCCTCCTCTGCTTCCATGTCTCGATTCCCACTATAGCCTGTATGACCCATAACTCTCCTATAATTTAATGAAAATGTAAGGATTATATGAAGCAGGCACAACTAACAGCTGTAGTTTGATACTGAAATGGTGCCATGGAAAATGTAAGTGTGTACATATACATCTCTCTTCAACTCTGACATGGGTTCAGTGCTAACTCAAGAAGTTCCACTCTACTTTGAATAAATGTTTACTTTTTAGTTGAAGTGTTTCTCATTTAATCATGACCAAAACCTTCCCCAACCTCAAGGAAAATGTTTTAATTTTGCTAACCTTTTCATATGACATGCAGGTAGACAAAAGCAGGCTTCTCATTTCTAGGCAGTGACTGTGAATGTGCTGCCTGAAATGACAACTGTCTGGAATTGTTCATCAGTTGTAGCTAGCAAGCTGATTTAGCTAATTTGCTTGCTAGCTACAGCTAAGCTGAGTTTATAAAAAAAAAAACTTTGCTCCTTTTCCAACAACGCGCTTAAAACGTGAATCTTGTTGTTGGGTCTTAAATATGCAGTTGGTGGCTATATTCTTAATATCGTGCTAGATTTATAGAAAGCTTTATCCTACAGCTAGCGTTAAAAAAGACAAAATCCTCACCAGAAGACATGTAAGCTAATAGAAAATCAAGAAACTGCATTGTTCTTGCATTGCATTGCAGAGCTAATTAGACCTAGTAATTTAAGTTACGATAAGAAAAAAAACAAAGATCTGACTTATTGGCCTTGGAAGTTATGATATTGATATATTATAGAATTATTACTGTAGGTAGTATGCTAGTTAGCCTTAGTTAACGAATGCGTGTTACACTCTAAGACAAACACATTTTTTAATCCTTTCCTTACACTTTTTCTTTTGTGTTTTTAGAAAGGCTTAATGTCACTACAATAATGGCTTTCTATTACATATGGCACTACAGACTGTCTCTGCTGGCCAAGGTGCCACCACGAGCTCCCTTCATCAGTGGCTCAGCTGAGGGTGTCGTCTTTAGTTCCTTCTTCCTGGCTCAGGGTCATGATTGTGAATCAACTTTTCTCCAGAGATTTAATGGGCTTGGTAGGTCATCACAGACAGCTCGGTAATTATCGTGATGTGCTCATCTCATCTGTTCTTTAAGTTGCTGTCTTCTTTCCATCATCCCGCTGGCTCAGATTTCAGATTCCTCCTCCTGGACTAACTTGTGCTCATCTTTGCCTTCAATGTTGTCAAAATGTGAGACCGCAAAACTGTGAGCCCCAGCTCTTTCCAGAGCCCGCAGCTCCCACCCACGGGCACCTAAAGCCACCAGAAATAAATTGACATGCACAGTGAGACACCTTTCTGTCTATTTGTGCATATTTTAGCCTCTGCGTGTTTCCCATTACACCTAAACAGAGGCGACGTCTTTGAGCACATTTTGCTTAATTCTCACTCTTTCTCTCTTCATCTTTGTCCTTCTTCTCCCTCCACCCAAATGGTGATGACAGCAAGTCACTTACAGATGAAAGTTTGCGTATATTCTCTTTCCCCAGGGCATATGGTGGAACATATGATATGGCAAATAGCAGGAAGGGAGGGGTAAGGCAGGAAAAACGAAAAGGGAATTGGGATGGATGATTGATTTTATGGAACATTGGAGCTGTCATATAAATGTTCATTCATGCTGCCGACTCCGGGTTTGGGATTATACTGCTGTCTATTAGGACCCTGGACAATTTTGCACCCTTGGAATACTTGCTGTTGCTCCTAAAATAATCATTACAAACGTCAAACAGCATATTCCAGGTCACCAGCTTACCTTATTTTTCTGGGCACTATTTTAAGTGGAAATAAAGGCTTGGGCAGGAGAATCTCTCTTGAACGAGTGTTTCTTAATGACTTTATGAAAACTATAAATAAGTCAGCAGAGGATGAAAATTGTTTTAGTTTTGAAGAGTTTTCATATCCTCAAATGGATGTCATTTTTTACACATAGGCGTGTGCTGTTTGACGGAGAAACATCTTGAGGTACTTCTCACCACAACATGTGGTTATGCAATTTTTGTATATAAATCTTTGTCACATATTGTGCTGAAAGTTCTCACCCCCTGAAGAAAATCGGTCCAGTTTGAAAAGCTGAGCCAAGACTGATTTTGGCTGTGTCTTTAAAAATGATCCACATGATTGATCTTTGTTGAGCTTAAATTTACATTATATCTTTTTTACTGTTTCACGGTGGGCTTCTCTTTGTACAGAAGATCTGTTGAAATTATGATGAATATTAGAGTCAAATTATCACTAACTCCTCATTTAATAACAGCTGTTTTCTTTTCACACTCCTTTCTCGACCTCTCTACAGTCATTTATACCAGCAAATATAGGCCTATAGTAATCATTCACCCCATCTTACATTTTTAAAGCCCCTGAAAACTTGATGATGATGAATGATTTCTCTATAATATTAAATATTTGTTGGCAAGCTTTTTATTGCATGGTGTAAATTGTCTTAACTGTGCATATGACAGTAAACCCTTTTAAATCTCTTGAATCTAAATCAAAGGTAAGGTTTAAAAAACACCCTTAAGTATTATTTAAAGTTTGACACAAAAATGTAGCTAATCTGCTTCATGTGGGTGTGATTTGTAGAGCTGCAAAGATTAAACGACTAATCGATTAGTTGTCAGCTATTAAATTAATTGCCTAAAACAATTTTGATAATCTATTAATTGGTTTGAGTTTATATATATATGTATGTATGTGTATGTATATATATATATATATATATATATATATATATATATATATATATATATGTGTGTGTGTGTTCAACACAGTTTGAATCAAATGGTGTTCAACTCTGATAGGTGCATGGAAGTATGTGACAAAAAAATTGTTCAACTGTGTCTACTTTAAACCAATGAGAAGAGCACAGACAAAAACACAAATACAGCATTCTCTCATGTGAAATTGTCAAAACTGATCTAACTGTGGCAGAGCAGTATTTGTTCATTTGGACCTCATTCATAGTAAGAAGCTGATTGAGAAAATATGTTTTCCGGGCCTTTATTTTAACACACATTTCACATATTTAATCTTACAACTGTATTATTTCAGTCATCCATTTCCCAGTAGAATTATTTCTCATCTTAATTTGTTTAGACTCTGACTGGGACCCACTGACATCATCATTGTTCAGACCATTTGCATTGACATAAGACCGTTTAGCTTTTCTGGAAGTGGACATTTCAGAGCCACAGGAGCTACAATAACTTTCTTCCATTCATTCTTTCTTTTTCTATCTTAATACTATCTCCCTACTTTCTTCCTGTAGCACTTATTTTTTTATTTCTCCTGCCAGTCGGTCTCTACTTCTCTTCTTGTCTGATGGGCTAAATCTGTCACTGTCCTGTTAGAGAAAATAAACACAGCGCCAAAGTAAAACCAGGAGGACAGAGAGCGACTGTGTCCTCGTCTCACTGGTTCTGATGAGAGGAGCAGACAGGGTGCTGGCAACACTACAGTGAGGTTCTCTGGGAGAAAGGGACCATTAGGAAGAAAACATTACGTCGTCAAAGCAGACTGGAGAGGTCACTCAGGATGCACCCGGGATGCTCGGGGACAAACACAACCTTGCTCCAGTGAAAAGAAAAAACAGGAGGGTCTGAAAGATGAACCCAGGGAACCAGTGATAGAAGTTATGCATCTGAGAAAAGCTTTAAGTCAAACTTTGAACTCAAAATTTTAGTAGGGAAATATAAACTTTAACGATACAACAGCATTTTTTCCTAAGCCTTACTTGTCAACTTCCATGGTAGCCTACTGACTGCAGCATGTCATAGCCATCTTTAGTCCACAAACTTTGATATAACATGTTTTCCCCTCTTTTTCAACAAGCCCACATAGCGTTGGTTATGTACCATTTAAGCTTCTGTCCCTTTGCAACATTTAACATTTGGGAAAACCCATCATGCTGTTAAGGTTTGTATTCCACCTAGAAAGTGGAAGCTAAAAAGCTAGGCTAACTAAATAGCCTAGCTTTCTAGCATTAGATCTGATTCCCACTAGACGTAACATCTTGTTTACCGGTATGTTATTAGCAGCTCTTACACAGTTGGTGCTGTTTGTCCTGCATTGTAGAATGTATGGTTAGCTGTCTCTCTTGCATGGGTCCAGTTCTGGTAATGGCAAATGACCAGACTGTAAAAGCTCACAGCAACGGGTAGTCCTAAAAGTATCACAAAAAGTGCGGCGTAGCGAGCGGAGTGCGTGCGGAGTAGCGTGCGGAGTAGCTTCCGGGCAACATAGGGAGTGCTCAAATCACAGATGTGACTAAGCCCTAGCTAACAATATCTGCCCCCAAATGGCTGGTTAACTGTGGGGCACATTCACTTCAGTTTGATTAATCTCTTTCTCTTGCTCTCTGCTCCTAAAGCCCTCTGTGATTATCATCTTACTGTAATATATTTCACTCTAGTTCTGCTTCAATTAATCACATTCTGTCCTTCTGTCTCTCTGTCGTCTGTATGCATGATAGTATTTGTTCAACGTTTAGAGAAATAGGCCTATAGTAATCATTCACCCCATCTTACATTTTAAAGCCCCTGAAAACTTGATGATGATGAATGATTTCTCTATAATATTAAATATTTGTTGGCAAGCTTTTTATTGCATAGTGTAAATTGTCTTAACTGTGCATATGACCGTAAACCCTTTTTAAATCTCTTGAATCTAAATCAAAGGGGTTTAAAGGAATAAGCGAAGTTGCAGCTCTGCAACAAAAATAAATCTTTGCCTGTTTCCAGTATTCAGGGAATAACATTTTTTTCAACAAAACTTCTTCAAATGTAAATGATATGGTTCACTGACCACTTTCATGTGTTGAATTACATAGGATTAATGAACTCTGGCCACACTACAGACACAAATAAAGCCCTGCAGTGCAACTACTGAACCTGGTTTTGGTCATCATTAGTGGCAGGATCAAAGCCCACCCTCGCACAGATGCATGGTCTTCATTTAGAACAAGGATCATCGCTTTGTGGCAGAAATCGTTGTGGTCCCAAAACATTATGTTTGACTGGGGTTTAAGGGTTTCTGCCAGTCTTAGCCCGTTAATCTAGGTGGCCACAGTAGCTTGGAACCTGTTGATATTAAGTCATGGTCGCGTGTCTGGAGGCTGAGCAGATTGCCACTTGTCGGTGGGTGTGAGTCATGAAATTGACCAGTGGTGGATGATGTTCTGGGGCAGAAATGATCCATGGCATGACAGGAGTAGGGACATCTAGCAGGTGCAATAACAAGCTCTGGTGAATCACACAGTTCACATATTGTTATAGTGCGACATCCAGCCGAGAGCATGATGCGAGAAAGGATCCATTTTTTGAGGGTGGAGAATATTTTGCATTGATGAGAAAACGAGTCACAAGTGTGCAAATGTTACCGTTGACCACACGCACACACACTTCCACACGCGTGGCCATAACAGTGACCCATTCATCAGTCTGCGGAATCTGGAAACTCCCCTGTCACAGCCAAACACACATACAGTATATGCTAAAACACTGTGAGAAACACATAAACAGTTGGACTGCTGAATCCGTCTGTCACATTTCATTTACTTAAAGAAATTTGCAACTTCAGTAAATCTGTTGGATTTTTCTTGTCTGACATGCAAAGCTTCATTTAATATTATGAGTCTGTTTTCACGCCATCTAAATCACTGAGGCCTGGCATGGCTTTGGCTAATTGTCATGTTGTGTATTTTTGCCTGAATTTGATTTATTCATGGGTGTGGTAGGGTTTTGCACTTTGCAAAAACTTTTTAAGGGAAAGTTTAGTGCTATTTAAAAAGGCCTAATTCATGAACCAGAGTAAGGAGGTGTAAATCATCCATCAGTAAAGGACTAAAAATATATTGTTTTTGTTTTTAATCATAAATTACTCCTGAAATTCAGTGCTCAGAAGGGTTTTCTTGAATACGCCTCAGGAAATGTTCATTTGTATTAGTGGGCGTCCCTCCCAAATTGCTAAAAACTTTAGTTTAGTCCAATGTTGAGAGTTTAATGTTGGCCTTTAAAAGTGCTGCTGCACTTTCAGTGTTGGGAAGTTGGAATGAAAACAGGAGTGGCAGTGAGAACCTCCAGCCTCTGTGCATATTTCTATTTAGCCCTTAATAAGAAATAGTTTTTTGACTTACCATCTGTCCGTTCTGCTATACGAATAACATACATCAAACACAACATAATAATAGAATAAACCTAAATGATAATGAATATATTGTATTTACAGGATTGGCTCATTTACCGTGTTTCCAGCTGTTTAGTTTCACAAAACCACAGATGTAAGAGTGAAATAAGTAATTTTCATCATCATACATGATAATTTTATCATTATCATCATCATTGGAAATCAAGCTCTCAAATATAATTTGTTTCCCCTAGTTTCTATATTTCATTACATTCTCAGAACAATTTACAGCGCTCGATAGAGACAAGTGCCACTTATCTACTCATGAGGCTTTTCTTGTCCAATACACACACCTTTATATGATTTTATAGCAATGCATTTACATAAGGCTAGTCCTAGTATAGTATAAACTTATTTCTTCCAAATTTCCCATAACTGTCTTGAGAAAAACAACTTTGCTGCTCTTTCAATTGACCCAATGAAACTGGACCGGTAGTATGATTAGAGCTTTGACTTCAGACGTCTAATTTGGCGGCTCCTTGATGTGATGACAAAATAAAGACAGTAAGAGGAGAGTAGAGAAGAGGAGAGGAGAAGAGAAGAGAGGAGGACTTAAAGTGAAGAGGAGGAAATTGGAACATTGTGTGACCACAGAAAGGCCAAAGACGGTTTTAATATGCCCCACTAAAAAGAAGGGGAAAGCCAGAAAAACAAAAGGGGGTTTCGGCAGCGCCTCTTTCGCAAGCGAGCTGGCCAGCTGCTCAGGCAGGGTGCAGGGTGAGTGGGGTGTGTCACACATGGAGGCTGCAGGAATGTGATTTCCCGCTCACTTTCTGCTTTCCGCCTCTCAAACTTTCTCTCTCGAATTCCTTGGATCTGTCTCTCGTCTTATCCTATCCTGAGAGCTTCTTTTATGGAATTAAAAGAATGACTATCGCAATCACCCAAAACAGGTAGATCCAATTAGCAGGAGTCTAAGGAGCCTACAGCATCAGTATATTAAGGCTTAAGGTTCCAAAAATCTTTAGCTGTAAGAAGGTGGTGGCAATAACTGCCTAATTTGCCCAATTTGTCACACAGCTACTCAGGACAACTTACTACTGCGACATTTTAGAAAGAACAGACATGACTATGACAAGTTAATCACCATGACGGATCACAAAGCCACATCAACCGTTGAAACTTCCGAGAATACACACAGAGACTGGGTAAATTAAGAAAATATTTCTGTCTTTCTTTAGCTATTTCAATCATATTACACCGCCTCAGGGGAAAAGAGTTAATTACTAAAACAGAAACTTGGAAAAAAATTACCCAGTGGCAGGAATCGGGGACATCTAAACCACATTTTAGGAGGGACAGAGATCTACTGCAAAGCAGACACACACTCACAGAAGCGTACATTCATGCATAGAAACACACACGGAGATCATAACATTTGCAGGACACGCACATGGCGTTCGCATAACATCAACTCTGTTTAAACCTGTATTAAATACACGTGCACAATCTGCATATACAAGCACTGGCATCGCATGTTCCAGGTTGTGTGTCCTACATTTACCAGAAAGTGTATTAACAATAAGAACTCTAACAAGATGATTATATGATTATTACTGTCTTGGCCAGACAGAGAGAGAGAGAGAGTTTAAATTGATGCAAGGGCAGTGGCGGTCAGAAGGAAAATGACATGAAAGACTCAGGGAGGAGTTCGGGCCGACCTTCAAGGGCTTTTACATTTTTCTTTAAATTTCAAGGATTTTCGGATCTTTAAAAACAGGAAAGACGGGCCTGGCCGAAAACGAGACACACACATGCGCGCACGTACACTATTTACTGGTAATGTCCCGACAATAAAACCAGGGGAATAATTTAATACTGTGTGTTTTTGGTGACCATAGTTCAAATACAGCTCACAACCCTTTAGCACACACAATAAACACCTTTATCTTTCTTCATGTTTTCTGTAGAGCTGTCTACCAAAACAGAAAATCTGTTAAAATTGGATACGTTGTTTGCGTCATACTGTAGGTGTGAAGTGAAGTTCTTGACATAACTTTCCTTAGGGGAACAACCTCACACACCATTGCTCAATTCTTACACTCCTTTACCTCTTTCCAACTTTTGCTCTCGGAGCAATCTTAGAAATTCAGATCAAAGGCAGTTTTGTCATTGTTTTAATTTCACTGAATCCTGCCGCAGAACACAAGGTTCGATAGATGATTTAAGAACATCATTGACCATTTGAACCAACATCCACACGCAGACCCAGTTTCCAGATGTCAATTGATAAACTATGGACCTGATTTGGCCAATCCACTCACACCGGACCACAATACTCAGCCATCTGAATGGGAGCATGATATAGTGGCCTTCTCCCCAAACCTCACCACTGCTTTGAACCTCTAGAAGGTTTAGAGAGAGACTTAGGAGCTCAGCTCATAATATGGTTACTGGTTAGCCACCAGCAACCACACTCAGCTCTCTGATGTTGCCTTCAGAGGCCCAATGCAGCTGGCTGATGGTCGAGGCTTGGCTGAGCAAAGCTCTTTGTAGTGTGGCAGGTTGCAAAAAAGCAGGGAATATCCCTTCACTGGATTCCTGCCCCCCTGAAGCTTTTTTCTTATTAAGAAATAGAAACAATTGCAACTTTAGACGAAGGAACTGTGACTTATTAAGTTGCACTGTTGTCTCAGAACAAGAGCGTTCTGCAATGTTAACTGCTCATTTAAGGTCTGTTTTGTTGGAGTGGGTGATGGTTGACGTGATTAATCCAAACATCTATGCTTTCACTGTCAGTGGAAATGAGTTCCGTTCGACTCAGCCACCACAGTAATGGTTGGGTTGCTAGAGAGAACCACACATAATAAATCACAGATAAGCCTATATTTTCCTCATGTTCGTGTGGGTTTCCTTCAACAGTCCAGAGGAAGCTGGATTTAACACTCTAAATTGCCCATAGGTGTTAATGTATTTCTCTGTTAATGTAGTGTCAGACTGGGGACCTGTCCAGGGTGTTTTCCTGCCTTTTCCCCAAAACCTCCTGGGAATGCTCCAGCCCCTTCTCTGACACTCAACAGTTAGTCCAAAATGGACAGATCAAATTGATCTAGTAGAGGCAAGCCCAGTGTTAGACACGGCCAGACCCGGCTGTGCCCACTCATTTGAATTCCTTGCCCGCTGTCTGCTGGTCCCATGTTAAAATGTTATAAGTCCCTGTTATTTGGGTCGAGATTTGAATAAAGTTGATAGGTTGAGAGTGTCTATAGAAACGCAAAAAAGCTGTCTAGACTGCAATTTCACCAATCGTTAACCGTAGCCTACTAGAAAACTTAATAGTCGTAGCCAACAACAAAAATGGACTGCAGAAAATGGTTAAACAAACATAAGCCATCCTCCTCAACTGGCACACAAGCGTCATCGCTCCAATCCGTACCAATCCGATCTGGGAAATACAACAGGAACAGGGATAGGATCCCATCACGGTGTGAAAATGCTCAGCCACAGAGAAACCTATGATTCACACAATAAAAATGTGGTGTCTCAGTCTAGTCATACACCAAGGATATCCTGCCTGGTTTGGTTTATTGACAGAATAGATAGGACACTTTCACATCAGTGGGTTTATGTCAGTGAATCATGCCACTTGGTTAGCTTGAGCTTTCACACCACGAAGAAACTATGCCTACTACAACACACATATTGTAGGCTGTTCTAAGCTGTATTACTATGATAATTTTGGTTTCAGTAAGAAGACTTACCACTCCCTCTCACTTCATAACTTTCATTAAATATTTCATTGGTGACTTGGGTCATCTTGGCTAGATATAAATACACTTATTGGAGACTTCGCATGCTCATGCCTCATCATGGGCTACAGAGAAGTGAGAGTTGTCCCACGTAGGTGAAAGCAAACTGAATTTCAGTTTTGGTGTCATCCCACCATCATATAATGTAATGGAGAGTGATATAAAACTCATCATTCTGCATCACCTTGTGAACTGTACCCAAGAACATGCTTGCTAACTTTCACACTGAGGCTTTTGCAAAGTTAGTTAACCAGGAGCACATCCTGTTAATTGACAACCAAGCCTTTTGAAAAAGAGACGCTTTCAATAAAACACACAAAAGTAGAAACTTGGTAGTGACTTGGAGTGACCATTTACCAGCAGCACCAATTAATTGGCACCTGTGGTGAGTGAGCCCATAATGATAGAGCCCATAGCGATAGCTGTATTAAAATGTCTGAATCAAATGTGCTGTATTATCATTTGCACTGCTATGTCTGTTTTAAATAGTTTCAAGCATACAGATCTGATCATGTGTGCATGTTGTTGCCATATGTGGGCCTGTGGGTGTGTCTCACTACATATGTTAGGTGAAACACTCAGTCTTGCGATAATTGTTTTCTTTGGTACTGATTTTACTTAGTTGATGATTGTTTGGTTATCTGCTCCAATAAACCTAATGTGACTTGTGCTGAATCTGTGTATATGCTATACTGTACATGAAATATATTCAGGACCTTTAAGGTTGTTTTTGCTTTGATGGAAATTTTGTAGCCTTTTTTGTAATCACAGGTTTTTGATATTGTTTGGGTATGTCACAACTGACACAAGCAAAGCTGTGTCGAGAGAATGTCTTACATACATTAGACATCATCATTACTATGGGTCTAATACTGCAATATTCATTATGTGAAGGGCTTGCCCAGGGTTGTTTGATATACATTTGTATTGATTTGGTATTTTATCAGGCCAAAACGGTAGATTTAAATCCAGCTCTGTGTAATCTTTGTGTGGGCAGTGTGTTTAGATGAACGGTGTTTGGCTTCCCTCCATGGTGTGCAGAGCTTGGAGCAACTGAGATCTGCTCAAACACGTCGTTTTGCATCATCGGGCAGATCTCAGATAACCTCCGTGACGTGTTTCGCACCACCTGGCGGATCTTGGCACACCTCTGCTGCCCTGCTCAGCTGGGTGCTCTGTACGCTGCAGCCATGGAGGGAAGCCACATACCCTTATGTGTCCACACTGCCATGACACGGAGCTAGATTTATCAGCGAAATATCTCCTTTTGTCTACAGTCTGACTAAATTTGCAGCTGAAAATAGTTTACATTCCCTGTATTAAAAAAAAATATTATGCATAAGTCTTACATACCAAGCACAATGATACCATAGAATCATATATGTGCTTACTTGATGTATGTTGTAAAGAAGAAATATATGGTACAGTTGTCTCAAATCTAAACTAATCCTCAGATGAAAGGCTGCTTCATAATAATGCTGCATCCTTTCTGCTTTAGGATTCAGGCAGTAGTGCTGTGAGTCAAGCTTTCCTGGGCCAGAGGTGAGCTGTAGAGGGATAATGTCTGACACACATCATTAACACACCTTGTTAACAAAATTAGGAAAATGCACATGTCCTGCATTGACTCAATAAAGAATAGGATTGTGTTAGGGAAAGGGGGCTTTGTAGGTGTTTGCTGGCTGGGCTTGACCTGGCAATTGTCAGAGGATCAGTCGAAGGTGTGTGAAGTATTGTACTGTAGCTCTGCCAAAGCAGGTTATTGCATGAGACTTTGGGCGTGATGACTCCCGGTTTGGCGATGTAGGTGTGAGACGCAGAGCAGTGGGACTCCTGATTAGCTCTCTTAATTACCCAAATAACTGATGACTTTCCACCAAGATTTTATCGAAGTGTAGGAGTTGGAGTTCCTGCTCTTTTGAGGGGACAAAATGAGTAAGCAGCAGAGACAAGCGAGCGCACAATCTAATGTTAGCATAGCTAGCAAGTTAGCTTCTATGGTCGCGGCAGCTAACGCTACTACTGTTGCTGACGAATCTGAAGATGCCCATTCTGGAGACTCTCTCTCAATGCCTCAACTGATTGCAGAACTAGCTAAACAATGTACTGGTCTTAAGGAAGACATGGCCAGACTAATCCAAGAATCGATGAAGCCCCTGCAAGCCTCAGTGGATGGACGGCGTGATACAGTCAACTCCTTTCAAGGCCGTCTTACCTCAACAGAAACCTCGGCAGGCGACAACTTCGAATGGCTGTTAGCAGCTGAAGCCACCATCAAATCGCTCCAGGCCCTGAACAAGTCTCTGTCCGACTGCTTTGAAAATCTGTAAAATAGGTCTCGCAGAGCTAATCTGCGCATCCTGAGCCAAGATCCCACTACGTTTGTATCCAGGCTGCTGAAAGATGCCATGGGAGCGGACGTGTTTGAAAATCCTCCAGAACTTGACCGAGCGCACCGCGCACTAGATCCAAAGCCCGCAGAGGGACTTGGACCAGTGGTGTGATCACACACTGCTCAAGCACATTTTGTACACTGAATCATTTAGCTAAACATACTATTTCTCAGCTTTGAAATGCTTCACGATTCAAGGCTTGGTCAAGGGCAGTTTGACACTGATTCTTTAAGGCCGTTTTATGCTTCTGCGTCGAATCGACGGCGTACCCCTGCAGACCCCTCTGCGTCTATGCTGGACCCTGTGCTGTAGCCTGACATGCACCTTTAACCATACGTCGCAGCGACGCACGTCACTCAGCCGTGGCTGGGTAGCTTTGCATTTCCCCCGATTCATTTCCTGATTCTCCTACTCCATAAACAACATGAAATCAAGGAGAGGGTTAACTTTTCCAGCAAAATATTTCCCACCGTGGTCAGAAAGCACAGGGGAGACACTTTGTTTCTCTCACTATGACGCTAGAGACGGTACTCGCTCTGAAGCTAATCGCCGTCACACTCACTTCTCGCTCGTTCTATCACCCACTCCCCACACACGCACATATGCCGGCTTGACGCACACACCAGCGCACAAGTATAAACATCAGGCCACTTACGTAGGCTAGCTCTGTGTGGAGCTTCTGCAGAACCATAAAACAGGCTTTAGGGAGGCGAGACCCTTGTTAATTTAGCTTTCCCACCCAGATTTTCAAACCTTGTAATGACTTACATCTTTTAGTGTTATAGTCACCACCCTGTTAGCTACGCCAAACACTGTTTTACATCTGTTGCATCTGTCCACCATGATCTTGCAAAGCCCAACCTCAGTTTACTGAACATACTGAGAAAAACACAAGACTTTTAAAATTGTCAGCAGCCAATGAGTTGACTGTGAACAATCCTGCCCTAGGAAACAACACTAGTTATTTTCCTTTTGGGGTACAAACTAATGCTTTGTGGTGTAGTTTTATTGGTTTGTAGTACTGTATAACATAAACAGCAGTCATTATGTGATCCAGGCCACACAGCTCTGCCAGCTTTTACAGTAGCAAGTAATCACCTACAAAAGCTAACACTACCACTGTTATTGTAAGTTACGAGCTATCATGCCAGCTAGTGCCAACACTGTGCTTTATGGACCCATGCTGCTGAACTGCCTATTAGTATGCTGAGGCATTTTACTTAAGCATTGTTTTAAGTGCCATCAGCAACATCAAGCTACTATTTTTCTTTGAATGATAATAATAATAATGTGCTATGATTGTCTATTTTAAAAATGCCTGTCTTGCTAAAGTATTTTCTGTCAGGTATGTCTTTCTTGGGAAAAAAAAGGAAAAGAGTTGAGCAACAAAAATGTGGCTGAAAAAACAGAGAGGAGCGCAAGTAGAGACATTACAGACATTCTGTCAAAGTGGTTTCTGGGAATAATAGTCCAGAAAGACTTGTCTTTGAGGCTGTTTCAGAGACTGTACAGTATATAAAGATATTAATATAGGCTACAGTCTATGGGCTGTACTTAGACACAACTGTAGGCTACTTTGAGCTAAATGCTAACGTCAGCATGCTAACATGCTCACAATGAGATGCTAATATGCTGATGGAGATGTTATTCGTTTTTTCAGGTAGTCCTATTTGGTCATAAACCAAAGTATGGACAAAGTGAAATGTTGACCTGATCATGGTGTCAGATGTAATAACTGTAGGATCACCACAGTTCATTGTACCAAATCTCATGGCTGTACCAAATTTCATGGCAATCCATCCAATATTTGTTGAGATATTTTAGTCTGGACCAAAGACAGACAGACTCACAGTAACATGGCTAAAAACATACCACAGCAAAGACGAGATTTCAACAAAATAAAATAAAAAGGTATTATGATCAAAGATGTTGTCCTATTTATACTGTAATCATCCCTATACAGACAGTGTTTCCAATATATTATCATTTTAGAATTGGGTCATTTTCCATGCTGGCCAAATAAACATGCTGCTTTGCTACCAGAAAAGATTTAGTAGCTGCTTACTGTGGTTATTCCCTTTTTAATTCTAGCATGTGTGATGCATTGCAGCTAATAAAGGTGATTACAACCTCTGCCAACTATTACAGCAGCAGACCTCACTGTTTATTCACCCCTGACACATAAGTGATCTCCACCACTTACAGTACCACCCATTGCTGAGCATTACCAGCAGAGGCCCTGGCTGGCCCACACACCAATTCATGACCAGTCTGATCTCCTGGCTGGCCCACACTGCCTTCCCAGCACCGAGCCACTGTGTGATTCCACTGGGGAATATTCCATTTATGTTTCCCATTCCCTTTGAATGGGGAAATAAATAGTTTCCGACCATGCAAGGATCGCTAAACCCTTTTTAGAGACATCACCAGAGCGTTGCTGATTATGGCCTCTAAGGCAGCATTTACAAAGAAACAAAAAATCAGATTTTTAACTGTTTACAGAACAGACAAGTTATGTGACAGGCTGCCTCCATATAATGAATCTTGATGGAAGCACACACTTCCTTGTTTCCTCATCAGTACTGTTTTAACGTCACTTCTGGGGAACAAGGGGTAAAAAAACTAAATAGTTTGATTATAAATCCACCCATAAACTCTAAGCTCATACAGTAAATTGATGACAAATGTTATTATGAATTTCTATAACTAGCTCATATTACACTTACACATAATGCTATGTGTTTTTCCAGCGTCATTCGTGTTATGTGTGTGGTTCAGGGAGATGACAGGATAGATGGTAAAATAATAACATTACAAAGATTTACAGCAATAGGAATGCTTTGAATAACCTCAAATTGTCCCTAGACTCCATAAATGACGTGTCGACCTAATAGAGTACGCTAAGAAAAGATGTTGCAACCAGAGGGGCAAATTAAGGGAAATACACCAAATAGCTGCCTGAAATTCAAGGCCTTCATATTAACGTGGGGAGATAAAAGAACAACTGTTTGACTGGTGTGACTCTTATGCCTTCTTTTGTTGTAATTAAAAACATAAAATCTGGATAAGCTCAAGTGTCTGCGACCAAAATGTTTGTCGGTGGAACAGTTCACGTTTTTGATTTAGCCTCAGTCTTTTGACATACAATAGTTTTGTTTATTACTTGTTGTTTTAGACATTTTGATTTTTCCTTAGTTTATTCTAGTTTCTTGTCATGTGTGCTGTTTGCTGTGATATTTTCATCAAACACCCCTGTAGTATTAGTTGAGCCTTAGGTTTTACTTGACTGTAGCCTAAACTTGATAATGCTTTAAATACCACAACACCCTGTCTGTGTTGGTTTATCACAGTGTGACAAGTAAATTTATGTGTTTGGTTGTTTAAAATTGAGATTAAATATTTATTGAAATGCAAGATACAGTGCAGTAAGAGTTATTCAGTTCAAACATGTGTTTCAGATTATTTCTAGCAATAAGCCTGTGACAAATAATCTGAAACACGTGTGCTAAAATAAATAAATTGATGAAAGTAGCCTGTCTGGATGTCTGGAAACACTGAAAATGTTACATTGACTGAATAATACATCACAGCTATTACAGCTGTCTCATTACACCCTGTGCCAGTTCAAAATACAACTTAGCATACATGTTATGTGCATCTTAAATAATGATTAAAGGTTTCGTACATTAATGGTGTCAGAAGCTGAAGCACAGTTTCTCTTAGATTGACACAAAATTAAATACACCATCCATTTTAGCTTCATTTTCAGTTTCCAACAGTCAGATCGACAGGGTGAAGGTGTACATATAATACTGTACTGTACCTACACTGCCGCCACCCGCTGGCTTTTTGTTGATACAAACAATGGGAGTTGCCCCAAAGTCATATATTTTCAAAGGCTGCTCATAGGCTTTAAACATAATTTTATTTTTTATAATGATGTCTGCAGTTTCATTACAGACGGGCATCATCGTGGATTTAACAATGCTTTTTATTTGTATTGTTTATGTGCCCGATGTACACTTCATAAAGACAGCTGGAGTGGAGTGGTTCTTGCATTGGTCTCACTTCTTGACCTGGACATTGCATCATACTTACGTGGTAGAAACAGTCAACCTGTTTGTGTCTGTGTCCCATGTCATATATTCATAAAGGTTGGTGTGAGTCGCCTCTTTGTTCTTCCTGCCAAAATATAGACTTGAAAACAAACAGGTGGAGTTCACATCTGCTGTCAATTAAACCGATTAGCAACAAAGTAATTAGAGCAAAAAACAGTTATCAGACAAACCTCTCACAAAATTACAATCGAGAGACAATGCGTGCCCTCTCTTTTCCTCTCTTTCACACATGCACACACAGTGGTGATACTATTCCTGGCGAGCAGCTGTTTTGGCGATGATTCCCATCCCACCTCTTTTTTTCTAAGAGGTCATTTGTCTTGTGTGTGTGTGTGTGTGTGTGTGTGTGTGTGCGTTTCCTGCACACATGCTTTGAGGTCCTCCTCTTCTTTAGAACAGAACAATACGGTATTCCCTCTTTCTCTTAATGACGCTTCCAAGAAAGTCGAGCAGCCCGAGAGTTTGGCCGCAGCGTGACCGTCAGCAGACCACTGCTGTGGTCAGAGAGGGAGACCTTGCTGAAAAGAAAACCTGGATGGGGCGCAGCCTAACAAAATTCTCCTCCTGACAACCTTTGTTAAACAAATATGGCACGGTGTGGTGAAGGCCCAAAGGAACACATTCATTGATATTTATGTATTCCTCAATCTTTTTTTCCTTATTTGTCATCCCTGAGTTGAGATCTATGTATCAGATTGAATGTTCTTGTATTTCTTGTCCTCAAATTCCTTTGCTGTCTCTCTTTATTCCTCTTTCCCTCCCTCATTATTGTGGCATTTTTCCATCAGCGCACCTATCAATTTCTCTCTTTCCTGTAGGATTCAACGGTTTCCTCTGTGCCGTTTCCAGTCAGTCAGACCCCAGCTCAGACAAATATAGTTTTCAACGGCCTTTTACTGGTAATGAACCCATCAGTGGATTTAGCTCACACTCGATGCTGGCTGGCAAATTAACATGTAAAAAAAAAAGAAAGAATGAAAGCATGTGTCTGTCTATCTGTCTGGCTGGCTGTAATTTCAGTACAATCTAGTAGTGTACTGCATTCACATTGCAATGGGTCATCGTAAAATTAGCCTGAGCTTAAGTGTGTCTCATCAGAAAAGCAAACAAGTATAATTGGTTGTAAATGAGAGAGAGAGGTTGACTGGAAGTCCTGAGCTGGCCTCTGGGCCTCCTAAATTTATATATATTGGTTACAAATAGCCAAATGAAATCTGGATGGGGACCATCATTTAAGGATTAGTTTTACAACCTGGGTTTTATTTTCCTACCGGTTGTGATAATGTTTTACCCACCAACTTAATTGCGGAAATTTGGGGATGGTGACGACATTGCTAGAAGAGTGTCCAACAAGGCAAGTAGCACAAGCAGTCAGAAAATCAAACGCGCTGTTAACACCCCCCATTGCTGTTTGTTTTAGAGAGAAGAGAAAACAAAGTCAAGTTATGACCACAAACTGTCAATTGTAAATGTTCATTAGATTTTGCAGAGGAACCTCCTGGTTCAAATTGAACCCGCTACCATAGTTGTCTGATTGATCGTCCTGGCACAGGAAGTGGTGGAGAACCCCAGGGAGCTTGACTCGTCTCCCACTGTGTCGCCACCCTCGACTGGCTGGTGGGTCTGATGTCCTCTGGTTTGCCGCCAAACCATGTACTGAGCTCTGCGTTGCTTTCAGTTAATTTAGGTTAATTTAGGTTTATGCAGACAAAACCTAGACCAAAACACTTCTGGGATGAGGGTTATAACTTTCTTGCTACATACATCTCCAGTACACTAACTTTGCTTGCATTCGTGTTCCTTCAATAATATAGACCAGTGTTTCTGAAATGGGGATACATGCCCCCTAGGGGTACTTTGGAGGACTGCAGGGGGTACATGAGATTTTTAACAAAATGTTTTTCAGTTACAAGACTGTTGTACCAGACCATTGTACCTCTTTATTTAGACTTTATTTTCTACCAAAATGTGACGTTTTGTCACCTTCTTGGACCCATTCTTGCCCTCCTTCCTTCTACTGTCTTTTTTTTTTCCAAGTTTGTCGCTGTTTTTGAAGTTTGTCACTTTTTTTTGAAGATTACTTGTTTTGACCTATTCTTGCCCTACTTCCTTCCTTTTTTCTACTGTATTTATTCTTCAAAGTTTCAAAGTCGCTTCTTTCAAAGGTTTTTTTCTGCTTTTTTGTCACTTTTGTATCCCTAGTGTTGCCTTACTCCCAGAGCCCATCCACGGAGAGCCTGTTCACTCACTATTAAGCCCCCTTGTACCGAATTTGGTTGTAGTTCCACCAGAGTTCCACTGGGGGTGATCAGTGCAAAATTAATCAAGTACGTCTTGCTGCAGCCTTTGGGACATCAAGCCCCGCCCACATCCAAGTCAGCCATTTATTTTGCTTAAGTCACTCCCCATACACTCGAACGGACCAGGACAGCCTGGTAGCATTTTTTACTATGAAGGAAATTATTTGGATAAATGCCATGTTTTCATTTTGAATCTTTCAATTTTATTTGGAAAATGTTATATCCATAAATGTAAGTGGTCTGAAAGAAAACCGAATATTCACTAGGACTGACAAATAAGAAAGCCATATGGACTCTGAACATTTACAATGCCTTATAACATCTTTAATGTACATTTCATGCACCCCTTTTTCATGTATGTATGTATACATTTAATGTTTTCAATGTGTTTATGAATCTATACTTGAATAATAAAGATTTTTGAAGAAAAAAAAGACAACCTGGTAGCGAAGCTGATATAGCCTCTTGTTTCAAATTAGATGATAGAAACTGATGATGTAGGCTAAACATAAATGACATTTAAATGGTTTCTCAGTCTGGTTCAATAGAATTCACAATCATGCGAGATGTTCCTCGGATATTCGGCTTCACTCAATGACCTGCAGAGTAACACACCTAATCTAAGTATTTCAAAAGGTCGATACGTGTATAAAGTTGCATTTTAACGGGGCAGTGCAAGTTGCTGCTGTGGTTTAGCTGAAGCTAACGCTGATTGAGCTTTCATGTTACAATAAAAGGTGTTGACCGTTGACTTAGCTAGCATGTAAACAGTTCATTTACATGTCTACGAGCATGTTAGCAAACCACATCAAGAGACAAATACTGAGGAATATTGATAGAAAGCAGGGGAAACTAGTACTTTCTTACTTTTTAGCATTGGCTAATTAGCAACCTGCCTGCCATTAGATGTTAGCTTCCGAGCTAGTTAGCAGCTAGCCCCAGAAGCTTATGAAAACAAGGCTTTCACCAGAGCAGTCTTACATTATTTCCGAACCACTCTTTTCGTTTCAAAATCGGAAATCAAATGAACAAAAAAGTACACAGGCACAATTACAGTAACTACATGAAAACTTCACTGTTGTTGCATGAAATGTTTGTGTTTAGCCTACGTCATCAGTTTCTATCATCCAATGTGAAACAAGAGGATTTGCTACCAGACGGTCTTGGTCCGTTCGAGCGTATGGGGAGTGACGTAAGCAAAAACAAAATGGCTGACTTGGATTCCCGCAGGCTGCAGCGAGATGCTCCTCAAATGAATGGGACTCTATGGAGCTAGATGGCTACATTTGTCTCTTTCGCCTGATTGTCATTGAGAAATCTCAGATTTGATTGTAGTTTTAGCATTCTGCTGATTGGTCAGTGAAGGACTGATTACGACCAGAGATCCTGCTTGACAGCAAAGTCGCTCATATGGAACCAGAGTGGAACTGCAACCAGTCAGAAGTATCCCGAGAGTGGAAGTTCTCCCCTTATTAGAATTTCTATGCTTACTCCCTTCCTTCTTTCTATTGTGTTTTTTTCGAAGTTTTTGTTGCATTTTTGAAGTTTGTCTCTTTTTTTGAAGTTTTTGTTACTCTTTTTTGACCTATTCTTGCCTTACTTCCTTCTATCTACCTTTTTGAGATTAACCTTTTTCCAAGGTTTTGTCGTTTAAAAAAAAAAGTTTTGTCGCCTTTTTTCATTAGCATTTAAATGTTTTTCAGGTACAAGGCTGTTGTTTAGTAAATCTATTGCTGACATCGCTGTATTGTTCCTCTTTAAATAGACTTTTTTTCTACCAAAAATTACTCTCGCTTGTCAGGGGGTACCTGGCTTAAAAAAACTGATCAAAGGGTGTAAAATATTGAAAAAAGCTTGAGAACGATTGATATAGACTCTATATCTGTATTATTTGTCAAAATAATGATAAATCATTTTGATTAATGTAAAAGTTGCTAATTGTCACAATGTCAGCCAATTCCTGGTCTCACATTTTCCTTAAGCTTTTATCTCCTGCCATGTACTAACTGTCCTGTCGTTTCACCCCTCCCACCTGCCGTTCCCCGTCACCCATCCTCCCCCGCCCATCTGCACACCTGTTCCCACTTCCCCATCAGCCCTGTAGCGTATTTACCGGCCCACTTCCATTCATTCCCTGCCAGATTGTTTATTGTGCTTCCGCCTCATGTCCACTCCTTGACTGTTGCTTGTTTTCAACCTCAAGTGAACTTTACCAGCCTTTAAACATTCTTTAGTTTCACAAAAAAAAGTGTTTCTTTGTTAGTGAAAGCTGTAGACTTGACATTTTGATGACATGTCAGGATTAACATTTAATAAATCATGTGGATTTAATATCTTAGGGCAGATGCTTTTTTTCTTTAGGTTTAACATATTTATTTTTGTTTACAGGAGATAAATACAGTCTTTGATTTTGACCTACATGTTACTTTATTAAGAGTCAGCTGATTCCTATGAGGTTAATATACTTGAAAGTCATAACATGTTCCACAGTTTCTTTTATTAGGTGTGTGACTCACTGAATGTACTGTTATGCTTCTGTTGCAATATCTGACCCCTCATTGTTCCATTAAATGTGTCATGTTGTTAGCTCAGAAAAGTCTGACTGCATTGTCAAGAGAATTTTACCACTTTAATGTATAATAACCACACATTTGGAATAAAACTGCAGTTGGAATTATTTACCTTCATGTGTTTAATCAAGCAAAATCAACAAAATCTTTTAAAACATATTGTTGTTTTGGTTGCTTTTCTTTGTGGCTTCTGGCAGATGAAAACCGAAAAACAATTAAACTAAGTATAGGTACTGCTTAACTATCTCCACCGCACCACCCTGCTTCCTTTCATGATCATAATCCCAGTAATTATAGCAATATTAAGCCTCCGATTACTTTGAGCATGGCGCAATATCATTATGCTGTAATGTTTATTTAGGGATTGTAAAGGGATGTTGAGGAATGCAGAAATATGGGCTTTCTTCATTCAGTGACCCAGACCTGCGTGTCAATTTTTTGTTTGGCAAGAGGTGAAGAGGGCAAGACAACAAAAATGAGGCTAAAAAATGTGGACCAAAAGTTTAAACATCTGTATGAATAGTTACAAACAAAATGTTGCCTGTTCTACACACACACTATTACCTTCACACATTTACCTTCTCTGGTAGCTGTCTGTATCACATCTTACCCACAGACTGCATGCACAGCACACGCGCCCACCCACACACTGCGACACACACTTGCATGCAGACAGGCAGGCCATTGCTCAGTGCTGGGAAAGCCTAGTGCCAAAGCATGCCAGTGGCATCCTGGTGAGAGAGCAGGAAAACATGCTGCTGTTTCAGAGGCTGCTGGCCTGTTTGTCATCTTTTCCAAGGTAACCAGAGACTACAGGAGATTAACCCAGTGGAAAATACTCACAGAGATAATGATGGAAAAAGACAACAAAGCGAAAATGTACGACTCAAGTGGAAACCCCGTTGACAAGTCTTGATTATGTCATTTTTGAATACTTAACAATACATTTAAAATAATGAGGTGATAGGTGAGGAAACGAAAGCACAGTAAACATAGCTATGGTTTACATAATTGGACATGAAAATTAATAGGCATTATTGATGTTTTAAGCTAGTTTTGTTGAATATGTCATTGCATGATAGATTTCCCTGCCTGCCCAGAACAATTGCAGCTGGACTGTGATTGTCTCACCTGTCATTCTTTCTTAGAGACCTATTGCAAAAAACCCAAACAAACAAGCAAAAGAATCTAGGGATTTCTTGAAGCCTGTTACATTTGGGGTTTGGCTCAAGGCTTTGGCCTAACTGAGGCCTCAGAGCCTTGGAACAGCTGCCAGAAGATCTCAGTTTAGCTGGCTGTGCATCTGCTACTTTTATTTATAGCTTTTTATTTGATAACCATTTTATTTGGTTTAGTGCATTTTTTAACAACACTAGTCAGCATGGCTCTAGGAATAGCAGTGTCGGTCGGTGGGTTGGTTGACTGAAATATCTCAACTATTGCATGGATTGCCATGAAATTTGGTACACACAATCATGTCCCCCTCAGGATGAAATGTAATAACTTTGGACTTTTCATTTAGCGCCACAATCAGGTAAAAAGGCCAATTTCTCCAATACTTTAGTGTATGACCAAATACCTGCAAAAATAATAACATTCTCATCAGCCTCAGCAGTACATCCTGTTTAGTGGTAATCAGCAAATATAGCATGCTAAATTGTGAAACTAAAATGTTGAACATGGTAAACGTTAAACCTGTTAAAACATCCGCATGTCTAGTGGCATCTAGCGGAAACTAAAACATCTCCTGTGTGCCAAGCGTGTAGTAGAACTACAGTGGCAAACACAAATGGCCCTATCTAAAGCCAGTGTTTGGTTTGTCCATTCTAGGCTACTGTAGGTGCAACATTGGTCCCTTAAAAGTAGAATGTTACTGCTTTAACTTGTTCAGCAGCTTGTAACATCGTTACTTTGTCGCTTACTACTTTACATATAAGTAGTAAAATTACTTACAGTTTATTATAGCACAAAGAGCTCCAAAAATCCTGCACATGCGGAGTCATTTTTCTGCCTTGGGGAATAGCTGGTTTGACTTTGGGGGGTGAATCAAATATTCCTTAATGAAACAGAAATATTCCAAAATGATGTGTTAGATTAGAGGCCTGCCAAAAATTGACTTCCTCTTTCTTGATGTGTTTTATTTATACCCTGGTTATTTTATGGAGGTGTAACTGAGGTCGCCAGGGGTGAGGCCTTGTAGTGTACACTGTAAGTACTGTAGTTGCACAGTAAGGCCATCTTTACTTTGGGTCCGCGCCACTGTAGATTGTGGCCAGTGAGTAAGACCTTCTTTGCCACACGCTCGTTTCGGACAGTAAACATTAGGCACAAACACACACATTCAGCACTCCTCTCATGAAACGAATTAGACAAACATGGAAGCCGGTGGCTGCCTCTTGTCTGTTGACTTTCCCCGACCGTCACTTTTCCCTTGCTGGCGGTAAAATAATTAAAGCTGAAAGTACGTCCTTGTAATTTAACTGTTAGCTTATTTGAGATGCATTTTACGGTATCTGGCAGTTTCTCTGCAAATTGTCTGTAAAATACTTCATTCTTAAAAATGAATACACTGTAATCCTTTATCTTCTGAGACCCGCAATGCTACAGTGCACCTGACTTTATGGACCTCATAAATATCACTGCTTTTAACTTGAATCTAAAGTCCTATTGGTGCATATAGTTCACAGTCTAGCTCACAGCAAAGTTTATAATGGCCAGAAGATTCAATATCACATTTCCCATTCATGTGTTCTTTCAGCAACATCAACTTCAATCTACATTAAACGTACAATATGTAACTTTCTGCCGCTAGGGGTCTCTCAACCAAAACAATGGATGGTAAAACTGGACTTTTGATGACGTTGGGAAGTTGCGTGGAATTATGGGAGTTTTTAGTGTTAAACACCTTCGCTGCCAGTTAGAATGCATCAGTTCATGGACGAGTTTACCCATTCAAGTTTATTCACGTTACGTTTATTCATGTTATTCTAATAAAATAGCTGCAGTTTCCCCAACATAATTACGTTTTTCTTGATTAGATTTTTATTTGTAGCTGACCAGTTAGCTAGTGAGCCAGCAAGCTAACCGTAGCCAGCAGCTAAAACACAAAATATTTCACATATCAATGTCACCTTTTGGATGGTTTCAACACCGGGGCGGACAGGGTTTATTGTAACGCTAGCTAGCTAGCTACTAAACGAGGCTGAGAGACAGGTGTGGGTGGGGATTGTCGGGGGAATCTCCGCCATAGCGAGGACGTTCGATGCCGGTTGTGCAGCAGCAGAACATCTCCCAGCTGCCCGGAATTATCTCCCCTTCACTTTTCAGTAATCTTAACTTTTCGTTTTGGTGCTTAACCCACCTTTTGTCGGGTTAATTTAGCTAACCGTAAAGACAGTTAAACGCGAAGGGGGGAGAAATTCGGCAGGGAGGAGATTTTCGGCACATACACCGGTAGCGCTACGGAGATGTAGCTAACGCTATGGATGGCCGCTGTTGTGAGTCGGCGCTGGGTCTGATATGGTCGGTTTCCCGACGTTTAATTAAACTGCCGTTAGTGTCATAAGCACCAGGCACTGGAGATAAGTTCTGGCCGGGGGGTTGCTGTAATGAAAGTAGCTGGCTGATAGCTGACTGGGGGCTAACGATAGCTAGCTAGCTAGCTAGCTATATGTCCCGGGGCTGTTGTCAGCTGTCATTCCGACTGAGTCTCTCTGCGCCGGGGACGTAAGGTAGACAGACCGGGGTGTGCTAGCTGGCTAAATTAGCATTAATCGTCTATCTATACAGCTAACGTTAAAGTTACTAGTGAAGTTATTCGTGGGTTAGCCCAGTCCTGTTAACTGTGGTCGAAACAGTCATACTAAAAATAACTTTATTAGCGTGTTGAACGATGTTAATAATAATAATAATAATAAATTGAATTTATATAGCGCTTTTCATGGACTCAAAGTCACTTTAAATAATGTTTAATGTTGTAACCTAATAATGTTAGCTACCCACAAAGCATTAGCATCAACATTAGCTACTTGCCAACCAGCACATTGTAGTAACGTTAAGATGGTATCAATATTGAACTTTCAAAATAAATAAGTTCAAGTTCATTTATTTATATAGCACATTTAAACAACCGCTAGACAGACCAAAGTGCTTTACAGAGCAAGCATGTAAAAACATAAAACCAGCAAGACAAAGCAAAAACACGGAATAAAAACAGCAAAGCTAAGAGCAACCTTAAAACACTGACTCAAGTATACAAAAGAAGGACCACCCTAAAGAGGAAATCAATACGCTAATGAGAATAAATAGGTTTTTACCAACGACTTGAAGATAGCAAGGTTGGGGGCTGTTCTAATCTCTAAAAGCAGTGAGATCCACAGACGAGGCCCTGCCACTCCAAAAGCGCGCTCCCCTCTCTGCTTTAGTCTGACACGAGGGACTACCAGCAGAGCCTGGTCGTGTGATTTTTAGGCTTCTGGGCAGGGTGTACGGATGAATAAATTCGGATAGGTAGAGGGGAGCTAATCTAGCTAAGCTAGATTTGAAGACAAAGAGAAGAATTTTAAAATCTATTCTCTGTCGAACGGGCAGCCAGTGCAGAGATTTGAGAATGGGGGAGATATGGTCAAATAAGGTCTCTGTTGTATTACTGTGATAAAAAGTGGGATGTAATTAATCACAAAATGATGCTGTATGGCAAAAAAGCAGTATTACAGGTTACAAGTATTTTTTTTCTGTGACATTGTATGATTTACAATTACTCCTGAACGTATCATCTTGGTGCCAGTGTTCTGACGGAAGTTAGAGTAACTAGACAGTGAAAGGTTATATGACGCCACTGACGGGCGACTTTAGGAAACGTGCCGTGTCTGAAAATAAAATAACAGATTTCTCTGGGTTTGACATTTGGTGGAAACATTAGGGATGGTGTAAGAACACAACTCATAAAAATATATAACATAGGTATGGTCGTTTTTAGACATTTTAAAGCAGAAATGTTACATATTGTACCTTTAATTACGCAATCTCTTTCTGTCTGTGTATCGGTCTTTTGCCTGATAAGGCGTGTTTCTGAAACAAACTGTTGGAACTCAAATTGTTTAATATATTGCACTGCCAGGAAGCCCTCATTAGCTTGTCAACCAGTGGTAGGAATGTCAAATATATCTTTTGTTGTACATTACAGTCAGGCAGTGCATGCCAGGGAATGTCAAGGTCAACTGGAAACAGGAGAGACACCGAACTGAAGACCATTCATTTAAATATATGGTACGGGTGCTGCATTTAGTGGGAAGCCACTGCTAAAGAGTAGGCGTGTTTTTAACATGAAAATAACAGTAAACAGTTATAGTTGCCTCCTTGTTTTTTTCTCTATTGTGTGGGAGTTTTCCTGGTAGAAGTTATATGAGTGTGTTGAATGATAAAAATAGTCACTATGTTTCTGGTCACAAAGACACATATATATATATATATATAGTTCTTACGTTGTAATTTGTAAATCAAGCGATGCTTATTCAACATCAACATTAGTATTGGTTATTTATCTTTACATTCAAGGTAATGTTGCCAATGAAGATTTGGCCTTTACATTGGTTTTAGAGGCTCACATTATAACTCCCATATTAAATGTGTATGTCCTGCTTTCCAGTTTATTTTCGGTTTGTTAAACTCGCAAGGTGATGATGAATACATAAATACTGCTTGTTATTATTTAAGGGGCAAAGACCTAGAGTATACAGCCACGCTTGCCGCTCTGTGAGGCTGCACTACACACCTTTAAGCTAAATGCTAATGTCAGCATGCTAACGCTGACAATGTTAACATGCTAATGTAGGTCACTAACATTTGTTAAACACAGCTGAGGCTGAGGTTAGAATACTAATTGTTTTGAACAAGTCAACATTTTGACGCAATGATGGTGCAAGGTAAAAGAAATTAAGGGGCAAAGGGACACATGTCTCTAGCAAATATTATCGCAATCCAACCAAAAGTTGTGGAGATATTTTAGTCTGGACCAAAGGGGTTGCCTGATATCAGACAGAACTGTCAACTCGTTACACTCTGTTTCATTCTTCAGTCCAACATTGCCTCCACTCTAACCAATTTTCGTAGAGGGGACATCGATTTTCGTATCCATGCCAACATACTGGTTTTGCCAGGGTTCACAAGCTATGATGTCTGGCATTATTGAGACCGCTTGACAAAGGCGTTAGTCCTGCCCTTGGCGCTAATTTGCTAATCATTAGTCCCCCACGTCGCTCATTGGATTGAATGCTTTTTTTAACCGAGATCCAATGTTTCATGTCACGATGCAACCAAAGGGGTGGACCGACTGGCTAAAAACGGTCCAAAGGAATGCTTATTTTAAGCCCCAAAGACTTGGTGTCCTGCCTGCTAATTAAACAAAATATAGATAAACATGAACAAAATATATAATAGATATATTATGTCATAGAAAAGCCTACACACAGAACCCTAGACCTTTCTCTACCTTCATCTACAGGTACATGTTAGTCCTGACCCATATGGCCCTTTAAAAGACAGTCCCAAAAAATAGAAATGCCACATCATGTCCATGGAGGGATGAAAGTATGAAGGATTTTTTAAAACTTAAAACTAGTCAGTAAACTCACCTGATGTTCGGTTGATATAAAAACCTACATGATCCTCACAATGATCTGAAAATGAAACTTCTCTATCAGACAGGCAGGCACACATCTCCCGAGAATGAGCCTTGTTGCATGCGTCACTCTCAACACCATGCAGTTCATAAGCCCAGAAGAGTTTCCCCTAAATCCTTTTCAGAAACCTCACCAGAGAAAACAAGGTGACCACATCAGCTGCCGTGGAAGTCCAGGGATCCCTCTCTGTTATTTCTTCTCTCAGGGTCACTTGTGACTCACTGCTTTGACTGGCAAAACGTCCAGCACTGGGCACAAGGTCTGCTAAAAACCTTTTGACATGCCTGTCTCTCAGTTCCTGTCTGCTGCTGCTTCCCTTTCACTCTCTTAACACTCTCTTAATACGTATCTCATGGGCCTTCATCAGATACACATTTTCTCTACCTATCTTTGCCACACATTGATAATTGCAGTATACTGTTGAGGCTTTTTCATCAGTTAGTAAAATAAAGACTTGTCCACTGTGATTTCCATCTGAGGGGCCCAGGCAATGAGAGATATAAAATATCCTGAAACAAAAGCTCTGAGGTGGACCGCAGCAAGGCAGAGAGGAGAATATGAGAAGGTCAAGAACCTTAGGAAGGCAACATGCTTCTTCTCTGTCTGTAAAACAACACAGATTAAAGTGGTGTGGCCTGGGTTTCCTGAAAACCTTTTACACTAAGGTCACCTTAGCCCTCTGACTTACTACAGAACTAAACTGACCTTAATAAAAAAACGCACAAAGTGTAGTCGGATGACGTCTGTTGCCATCAAAACCTTCTTCCACCTTCTGACAGGCAACCACAACTTTCCCTTGTTAGCTTAGTATAATTGAAGAATTACTTTATTACATGACTATGTGTTTGTCTAGAGTTACAGATGAAATAATTACAGTCTTTTTGAATCATTTGTTGGGGCATTTTATGCACTTATAGTGCCAGTAGAGAGGAAACAGGAAATGATTCAAACCGGGGACATTGCATCGGCGTCTAGGCTACATAGGGTGCCTCAAATAGTTTTGTCTGCACCCGTTCAAAATGTGCCTGTTCGGAACGGACCGATTGCTTGGCCTCCGGTATTGCTGTTTGCAGCTTTCTCAACAACTGCTCCACAAACAACTTTACACTCGACACTGCACTTCTTTGGGTCCTGAGACATACACCTGCAATGACATAGTTGCGTCCCCTAGCAATGCGAGGTATACGCGTCATTTCCTAACAGCTGGCTATTTCTATTAAAGATTTCTTGGAATAAAAGCGTTCATTCCCAAAGATACATTGCTGATGCTTGAAATGTCTGACTTTGCGACAACCTCACATTTCTGGTCTCTCTTTCTTCGTCTGTTCTTGAATGAACTGTAGCGAGCGACATAGAGCGAGCTGTACCTAGCATGCCGTTTGGCAGTGTAACAGTTAATAGGGGTCCCATCTAAAGACACTTCACAGTGTGTACATAACACACGACTAATAAATATGTCCTGATCTCAAGAGCTCACACTCAACACTGCGCTTCCTTGGGTTCTCAACAATACACCGGCCAAGTGTGAAGTTGATCAGACAAACGGTTGTCGAGAAAATCAAAGGACAGGCGGACAGACAGGCAGGCAGGCAGAAATATATAAATTTCTTTAGTTGATGTGTTGACAATGTTTAAAATACAAATGTAATGCCATTGGGAAGTAGAAAATTAGAATCATAATCACGTGATTAACCCCATTCATAACGGTAACGGACTCTGTGGGATGCTCCACTCACACATTCAGTCATCAAGAAGTGCTATGTGTCGCATAGCCAGACCTCTGTCTTAACAAGACTTTGGAAGTTGATGAATGGCTAACATCATTGTGTTAGGGGCAACTGAATACTAGCCAAGTCAATTTTAATGATATTGCCCAAAACCATAAATGTTTTCACTTGGAGTGCTCTGAAATACAGTATGTGTAATATACGACACCCTCTATCCTTAAACTCTTTATATGGATATGGAAAAACTCCACACAAAAGAAATGTTTACCACCACAACATCAGAGAGAGGATTCCGCTTCCAGGGTGGACAGACAAACAATACCTTTAATCAAACGATAGAAAAAGAAGCATTGCCCCTGATTACTGTAAGAAAAAATGAGCTGTGAATTGAAGTTTCTATTAGCTACAAATATGCTTCCTCAAGCATATTACATTTTTTATTTATTTTAGCTTAATTTACCTTAACTGAACAGCTTCGGAGTCATTGGAATGGTTATATGACTTTTTTCGAGTTGAATGGAGGCCGTCTTGCTCCCCCCTAGCACCTGTGAGCGGAAAACCACCCTTGCAATTTTCGGCTGTCGAGCTGCCAGCCTCAGCGTCAGGAAGTATCGCGTGATATCAGGTCTCGCGATGTAACGAATTGCTTCACGGCACTGCACACATACGCCCATTCAGCGACAGGCTAACAAGGTAGCAATGGAGTTTTCACACTATCGTCATGGCTGAGCCGGCAAAAAAGAAGCAGAAAGCTAGGAAAGCATTGTCGGAGGAACAGAGAAAGAGGAAACGGCAGACTGACTGAGCGAGTTTTTACACAGTGTTGCCAAATATCTATTCCGAAGCTGTAGGTGGGCTCTATAGAGAAACCTGCGAGCAAAAAGCAAACAGCGAAGAAATGGCCAAAACTACATAGCGCCCCTTTAAACAGTACAGGAATGTGAAATGGAAGAAGAAATCTTGAACACGTTCACTAGCAGTAACAGTAACCATTTACTGGCCTGTAAATATTACTACCACAGGCATGTCAGCTATGTACAGTTCAATGAAGAGCCTACAGAAAATCATGGTCTTTGCAACATCAAATCTTGGAGATACATGCTGGTTGGAAAACGTTTACTTTTGAGTTACCATAATAAAATCGCCCTAATGAGGTGCTCTGAACAATTTTTAGTAACTGATATAATTTCTACTGTAAATTCGAGGATCTTTCTAAGGATATTTGGATCTTCTTCTTCTTCTACCTCTTCTTCTTCTTCTTCTTCTTCTTCTTCTTCTTCTTCTATCTCATTTGCCAAAAAAAATGCTTTATTTGCATGCATGGATAAAAGCCTTTGATGCTCGCTGTGTCTATTACCTTTCACTGTCTCAGGTTGCTATTAACCCAACAATAGTTATCAGTTCCCTTTTTCCATTCATTCGTTTATGAGATCTGTTATGGAAATGAGTGTGACTCCAATGGTCTCACACACACACACACACACACACACACACACACACACACACACACAAACACACAAACAAAACCACACACACACACACACACACACACACACACAAACAATCGTGGCTACCATGCAACCAGATAATACTATACACTAATAAACACAGAAGTTACCATGGATCTGAACAGTGATTGGCTATGGTAGTGAGAGATCTGCTATCTGCCTGTAGTATGCAAACATGATGGCAGAAGCACCACAAAGAACTTATCTCAACATCTTTGCAGTTGAAATTAAATAATTATTTATCACATATGTACACTCACCTTTAGAGCCATGTGACCAGTTTCAGATAGCCGTTATTGTTCCCATAGGGGTAATTTTAATGTGCATTGTTCATGCCTCAGGAACATAAATACAAACATATACTGTACTGAACACACATGCTATGGCTAACACTTACACTTACGTTTTGACTGGATATTAAAAATAAATCAAAATGTAGTGTTATTGTTGACAGGCCAAAACCAACCACAGATTTACGGACAAATGGTGAGTCAATCAGCAAGTATAGCATTATTTTTATTTAGGTGTGTGTGTGTGTGTGTGTGTGTGTGTGTGTGTGTAGTAGTATATGGTTCACCTCGTAAACCCACGTTTTTCCTGCTTATAGGCTACAGACTTACAGTAACCGCTAACTAACATGTCAGGAGAGCTCGTCGTGTTGTTAACGTGGGTGTGTTTGAGAGGGTAGACGTCCAGCTTCAGCTCCACCATTGTTGTGGTGTATCCTGACCTCGGCGCTAAGACATGTTTTTTTATTTGTGCCTGTGTGTGTGTGTGTGTGTGTGTGTGTGTGTGTGTGTGTGTGTGTGTGTGTGTGTGTGTGTTAAGTCATTCTGTGGTGAGCTGTGACCTCACCACTAAGACTTGCCTCACACGCCTCGTAGACTTGTAGGTGGGTGAGTGTGTATTTTCTCTGATTACGTTGAGACTTTGTGTTTCTACGTCAGCAGGCTGTGACATTTTGTCATGCCTCTACATGGGAAAAGGATAAATGGAAAAGCAGATTTGTTTTAGGACCTTTGACATCGGAGGTCTTATATCAGCATCATACTGTATGTTATAGTAAGAGCACAGTGTGGGAGTGCCCTTTTTGGGTTTACTACGTAAGTTGTCCAGTACCCATTATGCATTTTGACCTCAATGTGGTAGTTTTCTCTTTGGTTGAAACCTTGTATTGTACGACTGTAGAGTTACTCCTTTAATGTTTTTTGGAACACTTTATTTAACATATTAAACAGACGACTGGAGAAAAAGAAGACCAACATTTGAACAAGTCTCAAAACCGAAATGTCACTGGTAAATGTTACTGGATTGGCCCATTGATATACATCTATTGGACTTCAGAATGTGTGTGTGTGTGTGTGTGTGTGTGTGTGTGTGTGTGTGTGTGTGTGTGTGTGTGTGTGTGTGTGTGTGTGTTTTTTTTTTTTTTTCCTCGAAAATGGAAAATGTTCTTTTGATTGAATTGTTTTTACCCAGAGTTCACATAATTTAGTTGTGAAGATTGATATCTGAGAAATTGATTTCACTGGACAAAGTGAAAAATGACAGAAATTCTTGACCTAGGAGGAAAATAAGTAACTTATTAGCTTTTTCAGGAACTTTCCACTGCATCTAATGGTCATCAGCAGGTGGAATTTGCACAGTTGTCATCAGGTAACATAAGCATTATTTATAAAAGGTGTTTGTATTATACAGTAGTCCTATATATTTGGGAGATATTGTAAAGGTATTAAGTGAACCTTGAATTAATTTATTTTTTCAAATTACAAGAACCTTTATTTTCTTTATTTGCTGAAAGCTTATATTGTAAAAAAAAAAAAAAGAAAAAAAAAAAGAATCCCCTTTAGATCTGAAGAACAACTACAGTATCTCACAAAAGTGAGTACACCCCTCACATTTTAGTAAATATTTCACTATATCTTTTAATGGGACAACACTGAAGAAATGACACTTTGCTACAATGTAAAGTATTAAGTGTACAGCTTGTATAACAGTGTAAATGTGCAGTCCCCTCAAAATAACTCAACACACAGCTATTAATGTCTAAACCGCTGGCAACAAAGGTCAGTACACCCCTATGTTAAATTCCCATAGAGGCAGGCATATTTTTATTTTTAAAGGCCTGTTATTTCATGGATCCAGAATATTGTGCATCCTGATAAAGTTCCCTTGGCCTTTGGAATTAAAATAGCCCCACATCATCACATACCCTTCACCATACCTAGATTGGCATGGGGTAGATTCCATAAAATCATCTCTCTATCATCTCTTTATCAGGATGCATAGTATCCAGGATACTATGCATCCTGATAAAGTTCCCTTGGTCTTTGGAATTAAAATAGCCCCACATCATCACGTACCCTTCACCATAACTAGATATTGGCATGGTTTTATGTCAGTTAGCCTAATAGCTAGTTTGATTTGCATTGAGAGATGATTTTATGGAAAGTACCCCATGCCAATCTCTAGGTATGGTGAAGGGCATGTGATGATGTGGGGCTATTCCAAAGGCCAAGGGAACTTTATCAGGTGTCACTGCAAAATAGCCTTGGGAAGGAACTCCTGAGAGGAGCGTTGTGGATATAGACTATATTCTGAGTAAAATGGCACAATACTTTCAATTATGCCATTAGAGTGTCTTGAGTGCACACAAATGTCCACAATAAGATTCATTATGTGTTCGATATCAGAGGCTCCAATCAAAGTGATTTTCACTCAACAAGTCCACTGTACAATACGGCCGTGGCCTAAAGGTGAGAGACGTTGCTGGTTTAATCAGACAGGATAAGGGCCAGCTTCCAGGTGTGAATGTGTATAACTGTGTAAGTGTGATCAGGGTGTTCCTGCAAAAAAAATAGTTGGCTCTCAGTGAAACTTCTGAATAAATAAAGGGTAAGAAAAATAGCCAGTTGTTGGACATGTAATTATAAAACATTCAGTAAATGTCTTTGCGAGATATTGTAAAAATGATCTGGAGTCTACACTTTGTGGAAAATGCGCTAACCTATTTGCAGCACAGTCTAAATAAGACTAAATAAACTGAAGTAACATAAGCTGTGATTGTTCACAGTTTTAACAAAGACAGTATTTTGATTGGATTCTTCTGGCTCAAGTTTCTTAAACAGTTCTTCTCAGCACAGTGTTGTCCAGCCTCACTGAGACAACCTTTCCAAGTTCCACCAGCGGATGTTCAAATAAGCATAACCCTGTCTTACTAAATGATGTTGGCTGGTCCAAATAAATAGCTGTCAATCATTATATGTACATGCTGTTAAACCAGAACTCAAAACATTTATCCTGGAAAATGTTTCTTTCTTCACAATGATTAAAGCTCTTTTTTTTTTTTTTACTTTGACACATTGGGCATGTTACAGACTGGTTGTCAAACACAAAAAAACACTTCTTCACACTGTAGAATTTTCATTAGGCATATGGAAATAGTTGCTTTGGAGTTTTACCTCATTGCTGTATTATTTTACCAGTAGTCAGGAAAATACCATGCACATAGGCTATTGGCTTTCCTTCTCTCTAAAGGATCACATCCCTACTAAAGAAAGACATTCATATTTTGCACTGAAGTCATACTTGTCATCGTGTTTTATTCCCATTCCTGGAACTATGTGTCATTCCTTGCTCCAGTACAATGTTCCTCTACAATTTGTCATATTTATTAGCATTTCTTTTAGGGAATATTTGTATTTCTTTAAAAGGTGGACCCTTTCTGTTTCTAAATTCACACTGAATCCACATAATCAGATGATCATTGGCTGCTGCTTTTTAACCTCGCTTTGTTTCCTTTGTTGTGGCCTACACCATTCATTTCTTTGCGTAATCGCAACCAGTGAGGATGCAACAGTTTATTTTTAGGACTGAGGGACACAAAGACAGACAGAGAGAGGGCTGTGCTGCACTGGATAATGAGGTGGGTGGGCACATGCTCTCCCCCTCTCTCTCTCTCTCTCTCTCTCTCTCTCTCTCTCTCTCTCTCTCTCTCTCTCTCTCTCTCTCTCTCTCTCTCTGTAGCTACTGTATAAGTACAGATCTGTGATGGAGACCCCATCACACCGCAGTTCACTTTTACGCAGTGGAGATGAGCGCTCGGATAGCGAAATCCAACCCGGCCATGAAACTGATAGTGGTGAGTAAACAAGAGTTTCTGCAGCTCTTGTCCTTGGTCCGCTGAACCGATCTGATCCACTGAAGCGCAGGGACGCTTCTTACTGAAGGAATGATATTTTTGTTTTGCGAGACGTGGGTTATTATTGCGCTACACGCGGTTTCAGATACATGCGAATCAGTTGGGTATGAGCACTCGCCGATAGTGCCATTATATAATACCAAAAAAAGGGACTTCTTCGCTACTCCCGTCTCATGTTCCCTCTGTACAGAATGCTTCCGTGCAGGTAGTGTGATGATGTTTAATTTATCGGGGCCAATAATTAGTCACTTCACTTAGTTTTTGTTTTGCATTTTGGTGGCAATTGATCATGATCGGTCTTGTTTACAGCATGCTGCCATGTAAGAGTTATTATAGTTTTCCTTATAGCCTAGAGTACCTGTTTTACTTGTAGACATATTCAAAATTAAATGCTCATTATGTAGAACATCATCTACTATATTAGGCTCAAATACTTGTACAGTATAGTATATTTGCATGACATTTGCATTGGATAAAGGGATTTCTGTCTATGGGAGTAGAAGGAAAATACACATAAACCCAGTTTGTTAAGGCTGACATATTTATGATGTACAGGGTGTAGTCAAAGTAACACCTGCATAATGCAGTCTCATAGCATCTCTGTAATAAAAGCATGTACAGGTAACTAATATTCAGTTTGGTTGAGACTGATAGATGTCTATTTTACTTTTTTGTGACTTCTGAGGCTCTATTTTGTGTTGTTAGTTGATTATATTTGATTGTAAGCTCACATTGCAGAAAGTATCAAAAGTAGGCTATTACAGTATATGTCTCTTAGAAGTAGAGATCTTTTTAAGATGAATAAAAGTAAATTATTTCATTTTTGAAAATAGAATTGAACTATGTTTATACTGGAGGCTATTTGCTTTTGATGATAAATGGAGCTTATGTTATGGAGCTAATGTGAATACTTAAAACCCACATAATGGACCTACAAACAAGTTCCACGATTTCCATCAATGACTGAAAGTTTAATTTAGGTCACATTTCATTGCTTTTCTATGGCACGTTTGAAATGAATGAAACTTAACAAACTCGAGACGCAACGTGTTGCCAGCAGATGGTGTTTACTGTGAGTTTGATGTTGTACTCATTTGTTCTAACTAACGCTCCTCAGGGTTAGGAACTGTTATTTCCTTTGGTGTGTGTTTTGCATGCTGTGCTGTGTTGGGGCCTTTGCAGGTTTTGCATAATGTAAAGATGTTTATCTGGGCAGAAACAGATCCTACACTGTTGCTACAAAACACTGGACCCACTATCTGTCCTCATGATCTGCCTGTGTGTTTGTCTGTGTGTGAGAAAGACAGAGAGATCCTGTTGTGTATGGTCAGTCGCTAATTTTGTTTGTAAGATGTGGCGCTTCTTTGTGTGTAAAGTAGGTGTACAAGGCAGTGAAATACAAATGAATGTGTGCACGTGCCACCATTTAATGTGATATCATCCACGCAGAGTATTTCCTCTACCGCAGCGCAGGCTGCACTCCACAATTGACCTAAAATAGGCAAATATTTTGTTCTGACGTAGTGTTCTTGTGTTTATCCATCATTCAGTTAGTCATTTGCCCAGCCATACAAGCATCTGTTTAGCCAACTAATGAGTCAGACGGCCAACCACTCAGTCCTGTCTCCACTACCACCATCCAGCCAATAAGTCAATCTGCACCCCTCTGAGTCTGCTGTATCTTTCTGAATGTTAGTCCACTTGTCAAACAGCCAAACAGCCTGCCACTCACTCTGTCTGTAAGCAATTCTATGTTAAAGGGACACTGCGATTTTGTGTCCAAAACATTGTTTTGGCTTAGAGGTCCGGCAGTAAATGCACCTCCTGCACCTGTGTGCTCATCCTGTTCCCCTGCATGCTTCTGACTCATGGTTGTGTTCTGTCTGCGGCAAACACGCTTTTTGTTTGGGTCCTTGCCCGGGATGATGTCAGTGGAACAGACGTGGAAATTTACGTTGTCTTTTTTTGTGTGTGTAGACACACGTTCCAAAATGTGGTGAGTTGAGGTGAGCACAGTAATTCTACTGAAGAGAGACCTGTCTGTCTGGTAAGCGGCTAGTCAATCAGCCAGCCAATCAGACAGCTCCATCCTAGTAATCCAGACACTAACCCCATTATCTCCCTCTATAATCTGTGCTCTCTTTATCTTTACACCTCCTCTTCTTCACCCTCTGTTGTGGCCGTTGGCTTTAGCTGTACCAACTTCCCTAAACCTAGCTGCAGGCTCACACGTTTAGGACAGGAGCAGGCAGACATGAGAAGCTACAGAGAGGTCACTTGGCCAAACTCAACTTTTTTTTCTAGATAAACACTGGAGAAACGGTGAGGAAATGAGCGTGACAGGGGGAGGGAGACATACAGAGGGTGTGGAAAGGTACAGGATTAACATGTTTTAAACAAACGTTTATTCAGAAAGCAACGATTACCTCTGGAAGTTGCTTCCGCACACCTAACTTCCCCTTTTCCACCAACAGTAGTACTGATAGCAGAAGTGTGTGTGTGTGTGTGTGTGTGTGTGTGTGTGTGTGTGTGTGTGTGTGTGTGTGTGTGTGTGTGTGTGTGTGTGTGTGTGTGTGTGTGTGTGTAGGACTGAGTGATTATCAGACACAAAGAGCAGAAAGAGATATTGTTTAATCTTACAACTGACATAACTCATGTTAAAAACAGCATTTGTGTAGTGAAGTTTGTCTGACACTACATATGTTAGAACATGGAGGAGAGAGTTTGATTTAGTAAGTAAAAGTATTATGAGCAAATGTACTTGGTATTAAAAGTGTACTCGTTATGCAGCAAAATGACTGATATATTATTAAATATGTAATTATTAGCTTGTTAATACTGATACAATAATGTGTATAGCATTTCATTTTTGTAGCTAGATGAGTTTTTTTATAGAGTAGTAGGAGGTTTAGTCGAGTTTCTAAAAGATCAGAACTTTTTTTTTTTTTTAACTCTTCACCATTTCCCAAAGCCCAAACTGACGTATTCACCAACAAAACCTGCAAGTATCACATCTGAGAAGCTGGAACCAATTCATTCTTTGCTCAAATTAATACTTGATTAATGAATTATCAAAACAGATGCTGAATATTTTTCTATTTGTTAATTGATTCATTGACTTATTGTTTCTGCTCTAATCATTATGACATACATTAATTTATTCTGCTTGGTTAACAGTACAACAGCAGACTGGTTCAAGTAATTTATCATATAGTACTAAATTATTTGTTATGTTAAACGTGCTAATTTTTATCACAAGAATTTCTAAATTAGAAGCATTTTTATTTGAGGTGATGGGATGAGTATATGATGTGAACATTGCATGCAGTATTTGAATTTAATCAAAGATTATGAATAACTGTGATGGTAGCTTTTCATTGATACAGCATGGTAGCATGTCTCTCTCCGTCTCTGTATGAGTGAAAAAAAGACAGATTCCGTATTCACAGGATTCAAAACACACACACACACACACACACACACACTTCCAAGAGCTGGAATCCCCCCTCAGACCACCTGCGTTCTACAGTTAACTGAAGCCATGTGCCTGCTGGATAAGCTGGTGTAGTGTGGTTTGGTCCCTTTGCGCCATGGCTCTTCTCCTCATGCCATGATTTAAAACTGACCTCGGGCTACCCAAACTCTGATTCTCCTCTTTCTTAGCATTTCAGTGTGCTCCACATTCATTGTAACTCTAAGCCTGAACCCTGGCCGCTGGAAATTATTTAAATACTGCGGCTAATTTGTTCTGGAAGCATTTTAATATTTCCACTAACAACACAAGGGAGGGCACGTTTACTGTTTCAAAATGTAATCGTGATTCACTGAATTTGGTTACGTTGTCTGCTTACAGATCCTATTATTTTTTGCCCGATTTCCTGGACCTTTTTATTTTTTTTTTCACCTTTTGTATCCTATCAAAACAAATCAAAATGTATCTCCCAATCCCCACCAATCTGTTAATTTTATTGTACATAATCAAGCTGCTTGACTTGCTCTGTTTATTTTTTACTGTATCTTCAGTGCAATGCTTCTGATGAAGAGCATTTTAGCTGGTCTCGGTGTTTACCCATGTGTGTAAAATCAGTAAGACCATTGCCCACCTATTATCTGTAGATGGGGCTCTCTTTATAAGCCCATATGGAAAGCATGTGTTATTATTTAAAGGCTATTTCTGTCAGGTGTCTGAACTCTGTAGTTATGCCGCTACAGCCCATCTGTCATGCAGCGCTTAAAGTGCAGTTCAGCCTGTTTCACCAAAGCACTTTTTCATCATAACACTTGTCTACGGATATCCTTTTGACAGCAGAGAGGTCATAGAAAAAACAAACCCTCATAAGTCTTATAAACCTTGTCTAGCCAAAGGACTGGCATTATTTCAGGAAAGATGTCATTGAATGTCAGAGATATTACATGTGTGATAGATAAACACACTGTGAATAACTGTAACTTTGCTCATCATCTCACCACCAATGACATCTGACTGGATTTTTCACTGTGTCTCTCATGTGTTGCCTGTTGTGAGAAACGCGGCCCATCTCCTTGATCCAGGATGACCTTGTGTATCACCGCACTGTACAGACTGGAATACACTTGTTGTTTGTTTCATTCAAGAGGATAACATCTGTTAAAAAGCACATGTTCTCTGTTAAAGACTTGGTAAAGATCGTCTTTGCTCTCTATAAACACAAGGTTTTCTTTCAACTCACTTCAAATGGGATTTACTGGCATGGATTACATAAGAAAACCGAATCAGATGAAGCCAGTTTATATAGTGTTTTTCATTTTAACCATTATTTAACCAGAGGAAGGCGACTTAGTGAGCCTGCTTTTCTAACAAGTAGCTTCACATTCAGTTCTCATCACTTACAATCATTTGCTGCCCTGCCTTGCTCAAGAGCATCATGCATAGGGAAGTTAGAACATTATCATTACCTTCATACCTTCGTCCATCCTTTCCCCTCAGCTGGCTGTGCTCCAAGTAGGATATGCCTCTAGCTGAGCTGAGCTCTGATGATGCAAACCGTATAATTATGGCTGTCAGTGGCCCCTAGCTGCTGTGTAATTTGGGTTTCCAGCAGTCGTGCGAGATGTCGTCAGATGGCAGCTTCTACGGCGACAAGAAGGGTGAAAAGTTCAATATCTCTTTAAGCTGCTGATAGACAGATTCACGCACACCACAAGACATTTTTACCAATAAGTTAATTCTCAAAAAGTTGACAGTTTTTCTTTTCCTCAGTAGCAGAAAGCTACTGTACTGGCTGGTTTGGAAAAGTGTGGTTTTGCCTTAAGTGTGTCATATGACTGGAAAAAATTATAAGTTTGACTTAAGACATTGAACAGTTTTTTCATCTTAAACATGTTCTATGTATGACAGATAGTCTTAGTTCTAAGATGTGGCTGGAATTGATTTGAGTATAAAATGCTTTGCACTCCTGCACAGGTTTAAACTGGACAAAAAAGAGTGAATAACAGGTAGCTCACAGTGTGTGAGGGTGATTTTTAACTGTTTCAAAGACATTTTTAGATCTGATCATGAAGATGTGATATCATAAAGCAACATATCTGAGCATGCATGTGCTGTCATTTTATTTCACCAACATTACCTTAAATTGCTTTGCACTGACTCTATATTGTAGCTGGAGTCTAGCCAAACTACTGTGCTGTATGAAAGATATGAAAAACAATATGAACCTGACCACTTCCACATGTGCTCCGGCTTGTCATCTCTCATAACTGCAGATTGACTGAAGATTCCAGTCCTGCCGGTAATCTCATCCTGACTCGAACCCAAGATTAAAGTTAAAGCGACAAGTGTAACCGTACCCAGATCAGCAAAAACCCAGGTGACCCTCTGTCAGTCCCTTGGTACACTCCACCCTCCTGATGTTTCCAAATTGATTGGATGTGGTCTCACGGCTTAATAGTGTGTATATACACTTCTTAATTTGAAGAGCAAGACTATGATTATGGGGTTGATTCCCGCTGAGGCCACCCATGCTACAAACAAACAGATGCAGCCATGGTACTGCTCAGCGAGTCGCTTTGGATGAAAGCCTTCCACCAAATGTTGTGCTCAGAGGTCGATAGGTTTTGCCGGGAAAACCACTGCGCTCGCCAGGCTGTTTGAAGCTTGGGTTTCTATTATGGTGTGTAAAACCCATTCATTTATTTTTACTATCTTATTCAATGACCTCCGTTGCAAAAGGAAAACAGAAATAGAAGGACCTACACATTTTTTTCTTTTCTGCGTCGTGCATCATTTCAGGTTGATAACTCCTTAAAGGAACACGCCGACTTATTGGGAATTTAGCTTATTCACCGTAACCCCCAGAGTTAGACAAGACGATACATACCCTTCTCATCTCAGTGCGTGCTGTAACGCTGTCTGACGTCTCCAGCGGCATCAGCCCGTCACAGAACAGGCAGGTGAATGGTTCCAGTAATCCTACTGCTCCGAATAAGTGACAAAATAACGCCAACATGTTGTCATTTACATGTTGTGATTTGTAGAGTCACAGCGTGTACAAAAAACAACGTAACATGAGACACAGCCATCTTCTAACCGTAAACAAACCGGGGACTATATTCTCAGGTGGAAGAATATAGTACTTGGGCGGAGTGAAATGCTCGCAGCAAGCCTGTCTGAGAATATAGTTCCCGGTTTGTTTACAGATAGAAGATGGCTGTGTCTCATGTTACGTTGTTTTTTGTACACGCTGTGACTCTACAAATCACAACATCTAAATAGGAACATGTTGGCGTTATTTTGTCACTTTTGTCACAATTCGGAGCAGTAGGCTAGTTTAACCAGTTACCTGCAGGATCTGTGCTGTGCTAAGCTAATGCTGGAGCCATCAGACAGCGTTACAGCACGCACGGAGATGAGAAGGGTATGTATCGACTTGTCTTACTCTGGGGGTTACGGTGAATAAGCTAAATTCACAATTTAAATTTAAATCCTTTAAATATGAGTTCAAAACAGAAATATATGTACAATGTTAAACATTTTGAAGGAGAACACAGATGTGGGGGAGACACAGCTCTACGTGAACACATGTAGATGTCTGATGAAAAGATTTCTGTAACCAAATATTTTGTAATATAATAGTGAATGGGAGACGCACATGTGCACACACATACACTGTTCTGGTTTTTGTTTTGTTTCACACACACATACACATAGTACATTGTGATTTGCGGTTGCAAGTCTTAAGGTAAATGGGATAAGTACAAATACACACACACACACACACACACACACACACACACACACACACAGGAAGGAGATCAATGGTATGTAGCGGGTAAACTATAGAACAGAGTGGGTGAGTGTTTTGTATTCTGGTGGTGAATGGGGAAAGCCCAGTAACCTCCAGCAGTTCCCTTTATGAACAGCAGCCAGGAGAGGAGACCACAGAGCACTGAGCAAGACAATAATTGGACATGAACACGCGCGCACACACACACACACACACACACACACACACACACACACACACACACACACACACACACACACACACACGCAGCAACACACACATTCCTCCATGTGTGTACTTTTGCACGTACATGCAGGAATGTATTGTACTTGTTTGTTGTATGAATTCATTCCTTTTTGAAGATGCTCATACAAACATGGTGGACAGCAGAAAACCACATACAAGCATACACACATACAATGCAAGGACGGCCCATTGTTAGTTTGTCCAAGCAGTGAGGATGTATCTCGGCCAATGGGAAAGTCCACAGGGCCAATGGCTGATGGACTTCAGGGCAGAAGGAGCCAGATGTGTGACATCTGGTCTGCATGTGGCCTCGACCAGATGCGTGGCTGCATGTCAAGCATGCTGCTCACCAACTGATATCTTGGATTTTAGGCCAAAACTTTTCAGTTCCTGCTCAAGCGATGATACATGGGTTTGTTTTTGAGGCAATAGCTACATATGTCCGTCTCAGAGGCCTCGCTAACAGCCACCCACTTTACAGTGTGTCCATATGGATGGGTTGCTTTTAGCGGCGGAAAAGATATATGGGTGTGGTGCGCTCATGCTCCAGGGCGGTATTAAACTGCTGTAGATCAGTGTTGAATCACGTCAGATTCTTTCGAGCTATAAAGCAGCCTATCTTACAGAGCTGCTGACAGGAGTAGGAGACTGCTGGTGAGGTCAGAGAACACAGGGCTGCACAATTATCGTCTATAATCCTGTGTCATACACTTTATTTAATATGTGCAGAACACTGGAATTACTGAAACATCTAAATTCATTTAATACCTTTGGAAAACTGTTAGCATAACAAAAAAACAATGGCAAAAGTGGAGTAAGATAAATATGATCCTTTATCAAACTAATAGTCAGGATAAAATCATGCTCACAGCATTCAGCATCATGATTTGAGGCAACACAAAGGGACGATATTGCCTGCTGCAAACAAGCTAAGATTAAAAATGTACAGTTGTTGTTTAAAACGTTGGCCCTGTGCAGTAATCCATATCCATGAAACTGCTGCTGAATTTTCTGAACTCCCTGAACGGCTCTCTATAAAGCAGAGGAAATCACTTTAGGACTGCGTGTCCACCAGGAGCTTCAACTTTACAGCTCTGACCTTATTTTCAACTCCTTGTTACTGGAAGCTTTGGGTTGGCAAGTGCTCCAAAAATATAAAAATATTTGAACCTTTGGCCAAAGAGGAGCTGTGCACGAGATGGGTTTCATTAGAGATTTTGTCACTGCAGTTGACTCAGTCCTAAACCCACTTTCTTTCTCTTGCAGCTCTTCACAGCTTCTCTTTCCTGGGCCTTCCAGCAGCAGGCCGTACCGCCAAAGTACCAGTACCGCGATCCCGTGACATCTGACCTCCTGCTGTGCGACCAGTGCCCTCCTGGCACAGCAGTGAAGCGACACTGCACCGCTGCCGCACCCACAGAGTGCCAGGCCTGTCCTGAGAGGCATTTTGCTGAGAACTGGCACTGGGGGGATACGTGCCAATACTGCACCTCGGTATGTACAAGGCCAAAAGGTTTACCAAAGGTTCTCTTTGGTTTAATACCTGGGCTGCATTTGGTTTTCTGCAGGCATGTTTCTCTTCTTTCTGCATTAAGTGTGTGGCTGACAGTAGTTTTCATGAGAAACACCAGTGTCTGTCGTATCTCCTTTGTGTGTCTTTTCACACTTATGTAAATCATAAAAATCTGAGCTCATATCTTGGTCAATATCCCTTTAATGTTTTTATCTTCTCCTCTGTGGTTGTCCTTGTGCCTTTTCCTTAGATGCACGGCAATATGATTTATTTACATTTTGGAAAAGCATATGTATTTTTTTTAAACTAGTGTTTCCACTTTAGTTGTTACTGAAAATGAAAGTTTGAATATGCTCATTGTGGTAGAGTTATCTTCCCCCGCAGTTTAGATGCTTTTCCTCTTTGCCACTCTCAATAAATTATGGAATATATTTCGTTAACATGTCCTCCTTGAGGTGTTTTTATTTTATGTTCTAGTATGCCATTTCTATAATTTTTCAAGATAATGTATGTTAATGACAGCTTGTGAACCAGCAGCATAAGAATAAATAAATTAGTAAGCTCTCTGTCTATATGTGTGCATGTAAATCAGCTTTTACTGTATGCTATTGTGTGCACGCAGCTGCATTGTTTCAATGGGTGTGTAACCGTGGTTTGTTGTGTTTTTAGGTTTGCAAAGAGAGACAGCTTGTGAAGCAGCAGTGCAACAGCACTCACGACCAGCTGTGTGAGTGCGCTCCAGGTTTCCACCTAGTGGTGGAGTTCTGCATCACACACAGTACCTGTCCACCTGGCTATGGAGTGACAGCTTTAGGTAAGACTGAGATCAACATTATGATTATCATTGTTGTTGTTATGTAATTGTACTGGCAAACTGCCTTTGTTTTATAGAAGATATTTGATAAAGAAGATGATCAGTTATTTTGTGGGTTTTCTGTCTTTCCGGTAAAGCATGTAAATTAGATTTAAATTGGAGATTTCTGAATTAAGGGTAGGCATCCATACTAAAACCAGAGAGAATTAGGAATTCAGTCAGCACACAGCCTGGGAGGAAGCACTGGCTAAGTTCAGTGAATTAAAGTCCTATTGCCTCAATGTTCACTTAAACCTACTGTAAGAAAAGTGTGTGTGTGTGTGTGTGTGTGTGTGTGTGTGTGTGTGTGTGTGTGTGTGTTTATGGGATATATGTGCATGTGTGTTTGTTACTATGTGTGCACATTGTTATACAGTGCTGTACATATGTGTTTTCAGTATTACTGTATACTTTATCTTTGATTTAATCTTCTCATCTCTTTCACTGTTTCACTTCATGTCAAAAAGACTTCAGTTCCAGATATGCTTTACTGACAGCGAGCATTATGCTGCTAAAGTAGAGACACACATCAGTTACAGATCAGAGTTTTCACATTAAGATGTCCTCTCCCTTGTATCACTGAAAGCTCCTCTCCCTCTCTTCGTCTTCCTCTAATTCTGTGAATCAGATCTGTTCCAGATGCAGACGTCTCTTTTCACAGAACCATTTTTTAAAAACTGACTGACTCGTTCTTAGAACCACTTTCTCTCTCTCTCTCTCTCTCTCTCTCTCTCTCTCTCTCTCTCTCTCTCTCTCTCTCTCTCTCTCTCTCTCTCCTCTCTCTCTCTCTCACTCACTCTCTCTCGCTCTCTCTCGTTTGAACCTGCATAGATTTTTAATAGTTTAACATAGAGAAGAAAAGAAATATGTCATGGCCAGTCTGTGTGTGTGTGTGTGTGTGTGTGTGTGTGTGTGTGTGTGTGTGTGTGTGTGTGTGTGTGTGTGTGTGTGTGTGTGTGTGTGTGTGGTAATCATAAAACACACATTTATGCATGCCTTTCTTGCACTTCCACACCTGGCCTGTTCTGAGTTGAGGCAGTGGGGCCTGAAACTTCAGATTGTTTTACAGTTACAGTCAGAGGTGTCAAAAGTATTCACATTCATTACTCAAGTAGAAGAATAGATACTAGGGTTTGAAAAGACTTCTGTAGAAGTTGAAGTATCAACTCAAACTTTTTACTCAAGTAAAAGTGTAAAAGTACTGGTTTCAAAACTACTTAAAGTATAAAAGTAAAAGTAATGTAAGGGGGAAAAAGGACAAAAGCTTAGCCCTTAGGCCATAATGACTATAATAATGTTATATTAAAATCATACGTGCAAACTCAGAAGGGCTGAAAAAGGTGACACGTCTCTTCTGTGTTTTTCAGACAATACATTTAGACATTACAATCCTCTCTAGTGAAATACAGACACACTTTAGCTGTCAGCATTTTAACCGTGTTTAATCCAGCTGCTAGCTAACGGTAGGCTAACGTTACCTGCTGTCGAGTGTAGTGTTAACTAGCATCCCGTGCGACGATGTTTCAGTTCCCTCTAATGTCCGTTTTCGGAGCATCAGAGAGAAGCGCAGGCATTTAAGTGGCACCTAATAAGGCACCAAAAATCCGCGTTGCTATTCGGCCCGTTAGATAACGGTCGTTACGGCACCGGTGCCGTATTAGCACCGGGTCTGTGCAGGTGCAATGGATCATGTACAAACCAATAGGGTGTCGGAATGGTATGTTTATACTTCTCATCCAACCACAATCACATTCGCTCTATCCGGATGGCGCGATGAAATAGGAGTAACTAGGCAATTTTTTAAATGTAAGGAGTAGAAAGTACAGATAATTAAGTAAAAATGTAAGGAGTAGAAGTAAAAAGTCTGCTGTAAAATAATTACTCCAGTAAAGTATAGATACCCAAAATTTCTATTTAAGTAAGGCAACGAAGTATTTGTACTTTGTTACTTGACACCTCTGGTTACAGTTTAAGTGTTGCAGCAGTACTGATAATTGTCATTTCTTAATTCTGTCTTTTACCATTACATTTTAGCAAGCGCTTCAACTCTTTCTAGAAAGAGTTCTAATCACCCTTATCCAAACAATTGTCTCAACACAGCTCTTGTATATATTTATGATAATTTGATATTTATTAGTAATCAGACACTGAGTTGGGAACAATGGCTTATCACTTGAATTGAAATGATCATTAATGAAAGACATTATGATGGTCGGACTGATGGAGAAGACCATTTACTGAGAGGTAAATATCTGTTTAATGGCCTTTGGAAATACGGTGCTGAATATTTCTAAAGGAAACAGTGCTTTTGGAAATTAAAAAGTCATCCTGATGTTGTCGTCGTGTGGAAAAGGTTCACTTTATTTTTTCCATGAACTCCATTATTTTCCAAATACAGCATTTTGTCATTGTTAAACAGCATCACTTAATTCCATTGAACTACAACTTCTGTCACTGGAATCAGCATGTGATGACTATCCATTTTATTCCATGCTGTCATAGATCCTCACACCAAGAGAGCATATCTGCTGACATCATTTAGGAGATTATATTTAACATATTTCATCAGACGAAGTACCCAAATGATTTTATCCTTTGATTCCAAGGCATACTTCCTCATAACGCTGTATGTACAAAAATGAATCCGTCGGTTTAATTTTGATTGAATCAGGTTGTGTTTAAGTTAAGGGGTTCTATCTAATTGAGGGAAGCTGACCAATTTATATTTGTTTTTATGGGAGCGTTAAATAATCTTAAATTACATATTAGTCATATGAGTGCCATTCACATTTTCGCATTCTCTTCCTGGTTCCTCTTGAACACAATACAACTTGATTATATTGTGGGTTCTACCTGTATAATACTAAGTTGTTGTTCTGCAACAGTGTCAACCTTAAACAAATCAATCCTAAATGATGAATGTTTTGGGAATGCATACCTCATCTTTTTTTTTTTTTTATGATACATTTTTTATTTTTCTTATATTTTTAAACACACAACATACAAAACAAACAAATCCAATCGAACAGGAACCAAAACCCTCACCCACCCTCTGCGGTCTCGAGGAAAACAAAACAAACCAATATACAAGAAAACAAAAATCACACCTTGCCTAGTCGCTCTCTTTTAATTCTTGTGGTGTTGAGGTCACCAGGACCGATACCTGGGCTGCTGCGTTTCTCCATAGGTCTGCAAACCTCATCTTCAAGTCAAGTTCCTCTGGCTGGGTTGGCTCAGTGGGTAGAGCAGGCACACATACACTTGGAGGTATATGCCTTGATGCAGAGATCCAGGGTTCAAATCTGACCTGTGTCTTCCCCCTCTCTCTCCCCTTTCTCACCTAGCTGTGTTAAAAAAAAAAAAAGTCTAGTTCCTGTCTGCATGATTTTAATATAATAGGTGTTTGGTTATGATCTGACATATCTGTCAGTTAAGGAATGGCAAATGGATGAGTGTTAGCTCTTATGAAACTAGCAATAAAGAATGACATGGCATTCCCTGGCAAAGTGCTTTGTCACTTATTCCTCTTTATACATGAGTATGCATGTTTTACAGCATAATTAAAGACACAATAAATAAAATAAAATGGTATAACCTTTCCCCTGCATTCCTAAAGCTGCGCTTCCTCTTTGAACTCACTGCAGCTTGTCTGGCACAAACTCAAATATATTGACCATAACTATTTCTTTGTTTGGGCTAACTTAGTCATTGTGCGAAAATCTCATGGATTAACTCTTGCAACAATGGAAAATCATTTTCCAGTTTTTTTTTGTTTTAATCTTAGACTGCTGCTTTACTGACAACCTAACAAAGTCCCTCCAGTACTCAAATCTATGCACATGTACTGTATATGACATGATTTTCACTCTCGGAAGAATGAGAGAAATTTTATTAAACAGACTAGAATGGCATACATGAGACAAAGACTGTAAACTGATCGCAAATGTTTGGGTAATGTTTTGTCATTTGATGCATGTAAATTGGGAATCACTGGTTGTCTGCTTTCAACATCAGTTATTGTTCATCAGTTATATGTTCCCTTTAGCACAGAGTCCAATCCTTTTCCTCACAATACAGCACCAGAATGCAGTCTTGGCTTATTATTAAGCCAGATGCAGCCAAGGATGTCATTATCATGGTGATATCTGACCCAATATTCCTGTCAGATTCTCTCCTTGGTGCGTCAGTAGTGATTGTGGGCAACTTAAAGAGAGGTTGATGCTGAATTTCAACATTCCAGTGAACAGAGCCTGACATTTCTACTGGAACCGCAGTCCAAACTGGCACTGCACTTCTCATGACTTCATCTTAGACCTGAGAGGCTGCATAGATGAAACAACATTTTCCATGGATTCTGGTTATTGTCTGACCCCTGTAGTTCTGACAATGCTCTAAAGATGAGACAACATTTTCCGTGAATTCCTCATGGATCCAACATGGGATCTACAATCGTACCTGAAAGCCTAATGACGCTCTGCAGACATGAGACAGCATTTCAGGGGATTCCCCTCCCTGAATCTGAAGGACTTATTATGCAATGCGTTGAGTTGTGGTTTGGACCTTTAAACCACAGGAAGCTAGAAAACCGATGGTTCAGTCTCCCAACAATGCATACCCTTTGTGACTCCATTCCTTTCCCCTTCATCTCCTGATTTGTCTGTTTCTAGTTGTGATTCTTTCTCGCTCTCTGAACACAAGATTTGAAATATTTCTAGCTGGTTTATTACGGTGTTTTGGAACTATTGGTATCAACTGGGAAAGACAGTGGAACATAGAAGAAGAAATAACCAACAATACAAGTGATGTTTAGCTTTATATTAGGGCTGCAACAATTGTTTTCATTTTCAATTAATCTGCCAGTTATTGTTTTGATTGATCGATTATATCTATAAAATGTAGTCAAAAAGGATCGAGATGATACAATAAATTTGTTTTTGACCAAGAAATTAAAAAATCTAAAGATTGGTTATTTAACCAGGTAGGTCCTGAGATTTGAAACCTGTTTTCTAGAGAGACCTGTCCAAGACGACAGCATACAAAAGTAGCTGACAAAACAAAGTCAAACTAAAAAGATATAATAATATTAAAATAAGGTTAAAAGTAGGCTAAGAACTAGTGCTGAGTCATTTACCATAAGTTTACTCTACCATGACAAGCCAGAAAATTAGCAGTTCCTCACAGTTGAGGGTTTGAAACTAAGGGATTGTTTTTGATCTTGGGATTTCCAACCAAATTAGGTCATTAATAAATCCCTTATTATGTAGACAGCAGAGCTAGCAACTCTGCTTTAGATGACGTCTGAAACTATATCTCAAGATGGGTGCAGCTGATTCTGCATCGACAGGAAATTCTGAGAAAAAAAGGTAAATGCCAGCATATGAAACCATACTACAGTTACATTCTCATGCACTGTACATGCTTTGTCATCAGTGGTGTAGGAAACATTCACACTTTGCTGTATGCATATCAGCTTGCTGTTTCATGTTTTGAATGCCAAATGGTGAAACTGTGACACGATAGGAGGAAACTAATCAAAGGTCATATCTGATATAAGCACTGCTCGTCCTCTTCCTACACACTTTCACATCTACGCTTTAGAGATAAAAATAAAAAGAGGATGTAATACGGCACTAGTTCCCCTACATAGACATCGTCATATGGTCAGGCGTGCTGAAAGCCATGTACCAGAAGTTCCTATGGTTATAATATGTTGAAATATAGTAAAGGTCATGTAAATGGGTAAGTGAAAATGTGATTAATTGCTAGGTGAAGAATTTTTTTTTACATTATTACAATAAACAGCATTTTTACACCATGAGGGCAACATTCTAAGTGATGAAATAGTTTAAATGAATTCTTATTTTATTTTTTCAGATGTTATTAGTCAATAATGTTGTTACATCATCTGTTAAAAATACTCTACATGCATTATGAAGTCATAGTAAAATATGTTTTAAAATGCTCAGATTATCTACGTTTTTCTCATCAAAAGCTCATGTTCTTAACTGCTTTTTTGACAGATGTTTAAACATTTACATTTATGTCAGTCAATCTGATAAATCAGCTGACAAATCACTTTTTGTGGTTACGGATTTCCATATCGAAAACGAGATATAGAAACTGTACTGACTGAGTAAGCCGAATGTGAGTCATTTCCAGAATCATAGTAATCTGTCGTCCTGATGCGTCATCACATGTCGTTGTGGTCATAGTTCTTGGAGCCACATCATCTTGATGTCTTTGATCAGCTATGGTTCTGTATATGCGGCAGGTCCCGTTCACACACTAAAAAAAGGCTGAGATGTTACATATGAAACTTTTGAGATGGGAAAAAGCTGTACCGCTGGGTAAAATATGACACACAAACTTGAACTGTATAATCACAATCATGTTTTCATTCATAAAATTAACACATGAACCTGTGTGTATCTCCTCCAGGTACACCGGTCAGTGACACAGTGTGTGAACGTTGTCCCGCTGGTCATTTCTCCAGCGGCGACTCCACCACTGAGCCATGTCAGCCCCTCAGAAACTGCTCCGATTTGGGCTTGAAGACACTGAGATGGGGCACGTCCACCTCAGACAGCCTCTGCGGCACTCAGGACAAGACGGCAATGCTGGATTGTGCTCAGCCTCACACTTTGTGCCACACTGGTGAGACATACACTCTGCAGTATAGGGTTTAATCACTAATAGGAATTGAATGGGAGGCTTTAGGACTAATGCGGCGTGGAATCAGGGTAGAGATTGTTTGTACAGTGTTTACACTGCACACACACACACACACACACACACACACACTCACGCACATGTGATAATGTTTTTGAGCAAACCTCAATTGTCAACAACTTCAAATCAGCCAGAGCTGAATTATTTCAGACATGTGGTCATTTTCATTCCTGAAGGCAGGGGATTTCCTCGGTCAGGTTCGTTGTCCAGATTCCATTCTTTTCCAAATTTCTTGCGTGTCTGAAAACCATCACAAGAGAGAAAAGCCAAAGCGAAGGGTTGAATGGGATGTTTATGCCACTACTGTCATAATGGCCCATGATGGATCAATTACTCCGTTAACTTGTCACATCCTCAAACTACAATAACAAAGGAAAATGAGTCAATCACAGAGATACACAATATGAGCTGGTTAAGTCTTTGTTACTCAGACTTTAACTATGACAGATGCTGACAATTAATTTGAGAAGAGAAACCTAAAAAATGACACTGAATTCCCAAGCCTGAGAAACCACAGTTACTGAGGAACACACACACACACACACGCACGCACGCACGCACGCACGCTTACAGATGTACAGACCCTGGCACACTCGTGGCATACTGTATAACACACTTAGAAGGAAACACACAGAGCTGTTGTCCCTCAGGGAGGGTGATGCTCTCTTCAAACATTCATTAACAAATTGTCTTCCTGCGGGCTACACAACCACAGGTTGTCTGCAGCAGATCCTGGAACAGTTTAGCAGTTTTTTAACTAAAAAAATGGGAAAACTGAATGCAGTTGGAATTCTAAAAGTTGCTACGTGATTTGGAGAAACCACCATGATGTCAATGTCAATTATAGAGCAAGCCACACTTAAATTATCCAGACATCAGAGAAACAAGCCTAATATCCTTTTCAAATTAAACTCAACCATACAACACTGACATCGGTTTTGGTTAACATTTCTTTAATTCACTGGTGTCCCTTGTGTTCTGCAAGGCAATCAGAAAACATTTTCACACATACATGAATACAGTAATGCTTCATAATTGTGTGAAAGTAGCAATTTCATTTTCACAGTTTTACATAATTTTCAGTTTTGACTGTTTTGCGTAATATGAAAACCCTGTTCTTTGCAAAATGCAGGTGCCTTATAAGGAAGATGCAGGAGGCCGTGGCTTGCAGAAATGAAAGGCTTTAATGATGAAATAGAGTAGGTGTTTGTGTAGTGCAGTGTGACTCAGCAGCAAGCGCAGCTCACCTCTGTTCAGTTCAACATGCAGCTCTGGTTGCTTGGTTGCAGAGCAACACCGATGTGCTCAGTTTGTCAGACTGATGTCAATGGTGGTTAATGTGTTGACAACAGAAAGAGAGCACATCCTTGTTCCTGCTGTGGACAAATTACAAGACAACAGTCTGAACACACACACAGGGATAAACAAATCCAGACAAATAATAGGCCAACGGGACTCTGCGGAGACCAAACCATGTGATCCGAATCTATTCTGAACATCACCTGTGTACCATGAATGAAACCTCTGTGAAGAATACATTTTGATTGACTTGGTCTTCAGTCTGACTGTATAATGCGCCCACTGCTATGAAGCCATGAAGCTTTGTATTGTATGTTGTGATAATGTCAATAAAAATGTTTTAAGCCCACTCTCCCTGTCCGTCTTGCTCTAATGTATCCCAGACGTGACCTTGTGTGAGGAGGCAGTCTTCCAGTCTCTTTCCTCCCTGCGACTGTCCTCGGTGCCCCTGGAGCAGCTGTTAGAGAGTCTCCCCGGGCGTAGTGTGGATCGTAAGAGCCTGGAGAGACTGAAAAAGGCCTGCTCTCCCCAGCAGCAGGTCCTCCAGCTGCTGCGACTGTGGAGGGAGCAGAACAAAGACCAGGACAAGATGTACAGCATCATACAAGGTAAAAAAAATTAATGTCAGAATGTCTTCTTCCACGCTTTCTGTTTTAGTCAGTTCTTATTCAAGTCCTGGATTTGTGTATTAATGGTTGCACCCTGTCCCTTCAGGTGTGAACCACTGTGAGAGGAAAGTCTCTCGCTGCAACGGCCTAAAAAACCTGACCCTAGGTGATCTCCTGAAGGTAACTAACAGCCTGCCGGGGGTCAGAGTTCAGCAGGAGGATGTCCGGGCCGTGGTCTCTACTTGCCTGCCCAGGCAGTACATCCTGCAGCTTCTTCACCTCTGGAAGACTGCAAACTATGACCTGGATCTAGCCAAAGGCCTGTCTCACAGTCTGAGGGTGCTACGCAGCCAGGGGGCGCCACGCCATCTGCTGAAAGTCTTGAAGAAGATCAGCCGCATCATAGGAACCACCTCAGCGCACAAGATATATGAGAAGATGTTTGTCAGCGTGCTTCACGATGAGTCCTGTTTTAAGGCTCATAAGCCATTAAATGAATAGGGATTTGGGAGGTTCAAATAGGAACATATGGTATCTATAGCATAAACAGACACTAATGCATTGTCAGATAAAGAACACACAAACACATAAAGACACACCCTTAGTGGAGAAATGTATCTGAAAGAGTAACAGACATTTAAGATATCACCAAATGACATCAAGCTATGCATAAAGTGCCTAACTGTAACACAGGGGCATGATGGGAGGGTAGATTTGTCGCTGTTTCTCTGATTTTCCAGCCAAACCCTCTGCCAAAATAAGGCTGTTTTGATTATATGAGGTAACAGGGGATGCTAATAATTCCACCCTCAGTCTACAGTATGTGTCTGCAGTGATTAATCTAATAAGCCTCAAAAGAAAGAAAGAAAAACTATCACACATCTCTGTACTCCAGGCAGGCTGAAAAAGAAAAAAAGGTTTCCTGGGAACTTTATGACCGGAGTCTGTGAAAAATGAAAAACTATTTAAGATGTAAATAGCACACTATTTTATGAAAGATAGGCAGGCAGATGTTGCGTTTTTTATTATTATGCTTTCTCGCTGATTAAGAGGAAGGATTTGGTTTCATAATGAAATACATGTATTTCCTACAGTTTCCCTTTGTTTGTTGGTTTGTTCTGGACTGCTGGCAAGTAAAGCGCATCTGAATTATTGTTAAATTGTCAGCTATATGAATGTACAAAGGAGTGCAATTGTTTTCTATTTAAAAAAATAATTCTACTTTCTGAATATGTAAAGGCTTGTTTTTTTTATTACTATCAGAAATACTGGATTCCAAATGCTGCAAGTTTGTGAAGTGATATTTGTTTTATATTTTGTTTTATCACTTTTATATTATTAAATGTACGATCTTTTTGTATATATGCTTGACTGGTCCTCTTTAAGCTCGAATAACTTGTGAACACTAAGTCAATTTATCTGATTAAAATCAGTTTGTAAAAATGTATTGTTTCTTCATAAATAAGCAACTGGATTTGACCTATGACGCTGACAGGTGCATCCGAGGAGTGGCCTGGGATGGCCCTTGGATACTGATTGGCCACCCAAAGTGCCACCCCATTGGCTATCTGCCCGATAAGATGCAGGACTTCAGTTGGAACCAACTGTTTGACAAGTAGACCGGACTTTTGTTTATAGGGGCGTTTTAGATTTCAGTGCACCGGAGTAGCGCCTAGCCTGCCAAAAACCCAGACCAAGAATGAAATTTTGGTTTGATTTGAATTGGAGCGGAGCGCTCACCCTCATCTTGTCTAACTGTCACTTCTGAAAGATGTGAGTACACTTGATACGTATTTTGTTTTCTTTTGCATAGCCTACTATTGGAATTTGCATAGCCTACAATTTCTATACATATTTAATGTATGGAAGCTTTATATTACAGTTGTATGGTGACCTGTCTATTTAATTTTAAATTAAACATTTAAACACAGCAATGTAAGAAACTCTAAGAATATATAATGTTAGTAATTAAAGTAGAGATGGTCCGATACCACTTTTTTGCTTCCCGATACCGATTCCGATACCTGAACTTGCGTATCGGCCGATACCGAGTACCGATCCGATACCAGTGAGTCATATATTTCATATTGTTTTAACAGCTGTATACTACTATCTCTGTATGGATGTGATATGATTTCTTTCTTTGTTGTCGGTCTGGCTCAGGTTAAACTCTTTGTGAAACATGAACAAACGCAAACAAGGAATGCCCCAGAACTTTCTTTTATAGTTATAATGAAAAAGAACATAAATAAACTACTTTAACGTAGATTTTCTTTAGGGCTTCATTACGTGGTATCGGATCGGTGCATAAACTCCAGTACTTCCCGATACCGATACCAGCGTTTTAGGCAGTATCGGAGCCGATACCGATACTGGTATCGGTATCGGAACATCTCTAAATTAAAGTAGATGTGACTTGTTTAGATAGATATGCTAAATTAATGCTCCTCCAGCCACTTTACTTTAAATAATATGTCAATGTGTCTCTCATTCACACAAAAAAAACATATGAATCCCACCAGGGTCCAAGTGTTTATGTTTAGGTTAAAGCCATGTTTAAGTAAAGGTTTAAGAATGTTCCATCCACATTGCTCATGTCCAGTATAATTTTTTCTATGGGTGAGGAAATAAAGAGCTCAAAAGCCAATTTAATGTCATGGATATGGATGGAAGTGCTGGCAAACGTTGTAGGCATAATTTACTCTGAATCCTCCTCAGGAAACTTCACATCTTGGACCATCATTGTCTTCTGGCTCTGAAACATCTTCTTCCGCAGCACACATTTTCCCACGAGAGTGTCAGCCTGCAGCCTGGGGCATTTGGATGGGGATTTGACATGGCTTTGACTCGCCACACATGCTACACTCATCAGCAATTGCTGTACATCTACTACCAAACTGATGAAGTTAGGTTTCGTTTCTTAGAAAAAGAGGTTTTATAGAAACCTAATGTGAGGTAGCAGTATTGAAACATTTCAAACTCAACCCAGCTCTACCCATTATAGTGTTTCCAAAGTAAGCATTGTTGAGCGCGGAAGTTTATCTTAACCTATAGGCCTTTTTATAACATATCCAGGTCCACTTAGTAATGTAGCTTTCCATTATACCACATCTTACTCCAAAAGCTATAAGTAGACCTTTGAATAATGAGCACGGACACTATTGTATCCTGGTTTTGCATACAAGATCATTATAAGAAAGTCACAAAATTGAACATAAAAGGGAGATTAAGTGCGCTTTTATTCAACTAAAATTGACCCACATGTCTGAAGTGCATTATGTTCTTGTATTCTCTGGAAATAGGAGATGAGCTTGTAGATACTTGTTTGACTCATTACAGTATTTTAATACCATTCGTCTCATTTTGCCTAATCTGCACATTGTCGCATTGTACTCATATTTAGTGACTCATTGATTTACTGAAACAGATTACAAAGGGAAAAGGTGACTTGCTGTCATGTCGACATATTTGAAGCTGTTTCAGCAAGTGGAAACCAAATTTAAAATATATTTTAGGTTTAATTCCAATATCACCTGATGAGGTTCTATGGGAATTTTTAGAATGAGGTCTTTTTCAAGTTGCATTTCCCTAAAACTTTGATTTAATGGTTTCAAAACCTCTGAGTCATGAGCTCTAATGCATTAAAGACTCATTGTTGATTTCTTTAGATTAATATACATGTCATGTAGCTTAATCACTGTACAAACCAACAAAACTAAAAAGTTTAAGTTGTAGAAAGCTTTTCATTTATAAAAGCTCATTGTAGGCATGGGGAAATAACTGTAGACATATGCATTTAGTGAGATGACAGAGGTACATTTTACTTTTTTATTTACTTTACCTCAAATAATTCCAAGATCATGACTCAGCATTTGTGGAAATGTCTTTTCTTATCTGATATCTGAGAATTCAACCATTGATTTTAAATGGTATGACACTGCATTGACATTGGTCTTGAAAGACAACACACAAAGGGAAATGATACAAAATGATCACAGACCTTACACCATGGTGATGATTTTTATTTTTTGTTTTATTTATCTATTTATTTGTCCTTTTACTTGGCAGTACTTACAGTAGTAGAGTTGGAGAGAAATATCAGGAGTGAGAACAAGGGGAAGATGTGTGTTGTAATTAGATGCGACACCCAGGCCATAAGGGCATTTGGATATCAAATTCGATGCAGTCTGAATAAATTCCAGTAAATGAGAAGCTGGTTATATGGAGTGGAAATACCATTTTCTTCTTACAAACCAGAGAGATCCAGAAACAGCCTGCATTGGATGTAGCAAAACAGTTTGATGTTGCTCTGTAGGTCAATCACGAACAAAAAAAAACTCATTTAATACTTCCTAAAGCTTTTTATCACCTTCGTTTAGGTGTGCAAAATTCAACTTAACTCTACACGTGGAAGTTGTTTGACCTTTTAAATAGTGATTTTTTAACACATTATCATTTTTGCATAACCACAAACACCCACATAGGTACAGTTCCTTTTCAACACTACACTATAAAAATGACACTGGTGCTACTGTCTTTTACAGAAGTGGCGACATGCACATCATCAGCATGGTGAGTAATTCTATATAACAATAATCTGTGCAAGTTTAAGATGATACAATCAGACAAAAATGAGAGTGTCAAAAGACAGAGACAGATGTGATGATAAGTGATGCCTTATATTATGTTTAATGAAAATAATATAGAAATGACTCAAATTATCATCACATATAGAGGGTTTAAACATTTTTTAAGTTTTTATGTAAATTCTTAAGTGATCAAACTGTAAATTGACATAGGATAAATACCTTACAATCAGAAAATAGGTGGAGAATCTATATGAGTGAATTCAGAAATGTTTGTGGATTTTTATTTGATTGGAAATGGCTTTTTTAAGGGTAATGGATACATTGTATCACTCTAATCATGGACTTGTAGCAGACCAGCTTACAACTAATGCAAGCACTGTCTATGTGCTTTTAACATAGAGGCATGCCAAGTCAATATCACTCTGAGGAGTTACAGGCAGATTTAATCTTATCTCTGGGGTCTAGAGTATGACCTGAAGGACACTGACAAATGTTGTATGTTGCAGGTAAATTACAGTGATCAAGATCTAGGTAACTTCGAATAAAATATAATATTGCAGACACTTTATCATTTTCAATTACCTCATTCCTACCTCATTCCTTGTTTGCATTTCTTTGATGCGATTCACCCACAAAGGAGTTTGAAAACACTAACTGAAAAGGTAGTAACAGTATCATGAACAATCCAAATATGACCCAAATATGTATCAGAGTACAAAAGATGAGGATGATGACCAAATGTGTTACATGAATACCATGACCTCTTATTTTCTTTCCAGTATCAATACAATATCACTGTGATATTCATGTTTGGTTTTTTTGTATCATTTTGTTGTAATATTTGTAGTGTGTATTCTTCTGGGGGAAAAAAAGAATGGCAGTAGTTGTACAGCTGGTGTAGTGCTGCATCTATCAAAAAAGCTGTAGTAAAGGCACTAGTTGTAGCAGGCCTAGTAATAAAAGACAGCAGTAACCGTTACATTAAAACACAGAAGCCGCAGCACCAGTACCTAACAGTAATCTTAGTCCTCTTCTCAGCTTCTTTTACCGGTGCTGGTCCTGTTCTCTGCTGTCCTCCGCGGTGTCTCGGCGGTGGAATCCGCTCCCACCTTTGAGCACCAAGACCCGATCACCCGGGAAATCCTCATCTGTGACAGGTGTCCACCCGGCACGCACATGGCCGCGTACTGCACCGCCACCACGCCCACCATGTGCGCGCCGTGCAGAAACCAGCACTACACCGAGTTGTGGAACTACCTGCCCAAGTGTCTGTACTGCCACAACTTCTGCACTGAGAACGAGGAGGTGGAGACAGAGTGCAGCGCGACCAGTAACAGGGTCTGTCGGTGCAAACAGGGCTTCTTCATGACCGCTGGCTTCTGCATGAGACACTCAGAGTGCGGGCCCGGACATGGTGTTCAAACCAAGGGTACTTTTTTTTGTTTTACTTCGTCATCGATTCGCTTTTATCACATGCTGAAATCTATTTTCTAACCTGATATATGTCTTGGGTCATTTTCGCAGTGCATCTGCATCATGAGGGAGCATCAGTTAATAAAACATGAATGTTATTGTCTACATTTGTAAATGTTTAGAATTGAGATAAGGTTAAAGTAGAAATCCACGAAGTGCGTGGAAACGCTGCTGAAATACGCGCGATCACTTGGGCTCTACGGAGCCACAACCGTATTTTAAAACATTATAATGACCCCAAATGCATTGGTGTTTTCGTCAGGTACGTCACAGATGAACACTGTTTGTGAGAAGTGTTCCGAGGGCTACTTCTCCACCTCATCTTCTGCGCTGGAGTCGTGCGTAAAACACCAGGAATGCGTAGGCGGACAGATTGCGCTTCTTCCCGGCTCAATTAACCACGACAAGATGTGCGGCTCCTGCGAGGATCTTGCAAATGGAGGTTTGTACTATACTGTCATATGTACAGTAACCACCCAGCACTCAATAACAACATTCATGACACAACGTGAAGTCCTCAACGTAATTTCGCACGATACGACAATGATAACAAAAAGCTTGAATTAAAACTCACGCGGTACAACTTTTCTTTCTCAGGTGAGACACTCAGGACATTCCTCTCAGGATTCTTCAGTATGCATAGGATGCGTGTGCCGAAAATGAAGATTTTTGTTGCCAGGTGAGCCTACACTCACTCTGTAAATCGTCTTTTAACCTTTTTTCGACTATTCCCTTTACCTCTTAATTCACTTAATGCTAATAAACGATCATCCCCCTCCAACAGGTACGTTCATACGTCAGAAGAGGCTCTCCCCAATCACAGAGGACCTCTCATGGATCAAATCCGAGCGTGGCTGGCCCAGGCTCCAGAGGAGGAGCTGAAGAAACTGCCACAGATGCTGAAGGCGTCACAGCTCTGCTCCATGCAAGAAAAACTAGAGACGATAGTCAGTGACATAAAGCAGCATAGCCCAAACTGTAGCTTACAATTCTTCGATGTTCAGATGTAGACTGTCGGTGGTACATACAGTATAGGATAACTTATACCTCTTTCCCATTTTTTGGCATTTCACCCCATTTGAAAACAAGTATTTGAACATATTTTTATTTGCATGTCAATTGAGAGTGCATGCATTGTTGATCTAGTGATGTTTTTTTTTAGATGTTTGTGTATCTTAAACCCAGGCCATGCTATTTACTTCATATTTATAAGAAGGAAAACGTGAGTATTCAAATTTGGGAGAATTATGTAAATATCTTCAACATCATTGCGGCATTACTCAAGTGTGACAAGTAGTAGATAGAAACTTATGTTTGAACGTGAGCTATAACTGAAATAAATGTTCTGTAATATTGTGTGATATCAAATTGTGTCACGTGAAGCAGCTAAATAAAGTTTACCGGTATGCATAAGCCTGTCTGTAATTTAACCAAATCACCACAAGATGTCGCTCTATTCTGTCTTTACCTCTCTGTCATTGTCGACTAAAAACATAGACTGCATTTTTTTTTAACTCTGCAAGCATTAGAATTATGTAAATAAACAGTAATACATTTCTTCTTTTTAACCAGATACATACATATATTAAATACATTAAAATACATAAAAGCAAAAGAAAGGAAAAACAAAAAAGTAACACAAAACATGCCAGCGGTAAGCAAATAACAAATAGAAAATTATGAGGTTCCTTATGAATTTTAGAATGAGCTCTTTTTCATGTAACATTTCTTTAACTAAAACTTTTTTAATTTACCATTTCAAAACCGCAGAGACATGAGCTCTACTACATTAGATTTGCATTGTTAATTTCTTTAGATAAATATAAATACCATGTAGCTAACTTACTATACAATTAAACAATTACAAGTTGTACAAGCTTTTCATTTATAAAAGCTTAATGTAGGCACGAGAAGTAATGACAGAGGTTTACTTTTTTATTTAGGCTTTACCTCTAATTCCAAGATGCACCTGCATATTAGGCCTACAGCAAACCTACAGCAAAGACTTTTTATCAGGCATGTCCTAAGTCCGGCCTGGGGGCCAATAACGGCCCGTGGCCAGATTTCATAAGGCCGCAGCCTCGGTTTGTGAAGGACAAGAGCAAGAGTCATATGTTGTAAGCTTAAATGTTAACACACTTTGTATTACTCATAATAAGGAATGTTTAAAATGAACATGAGGTTAAGATATTTACTTAAGTTTAAGGTATTCCATACAGTATGTTCAGTTATCTGACTACAGATGTGAAGGTTTATTTATTTTTTGTTAGGTTTATGCCTGAGTGGCGTTAATTTGGTTACATTGTCATTTAAAAAATAAATAAAGATAATTGTGACAATGTAAGTGAAAATAGTTAAAGATCAGTGCATTTGTACATACAAATGCATACAATAACTTTTATTGTAAAAACAAAAAAGTCAGAATGGGACCATTGGCCCCCGGGAATCTTCACATTATCAAATCTGGCACTCTTTTAAAAAAGTTTGGACACCCCTGCTTTTTATGAATCATCTGCATGCTTTCAGTTCAAATTGGAATATTGTAATGGATAACAATCCCTTCAAAATGTAAAACCTTACTTTCCTTCTTAATTCAAAATGGACTCAATTATTTTTACAGTGTAAAACTCCTTAAAATGCACAGAATAACATCACAGTTAACTCTTTGATTTGATTTAAAATGAGACATACATGTGGTTTTAGGGATACCAACACACAAACGTTACACCACCACCACCATGACCATAGGTTTGGTTCTAAAAGAGTAATAGGCTACAGTACAGATATAACATGAACAAGGATACTCATTCAGTGTTCACTTTTTTATTACTGCCCATGGATAATTACAATTGGAGCACCTGCAAAAGGGTTAGGGTTTAACCCTGATTTTTCCTGTTTATTCAACTATTACCATTTGCAGCAGTCCAATTTGATTTGGCGTGATCATTTTAAAATGATTTACGCCCCTGTGAGTAGGCTACTGTTGAAACTGGTTTTATAAGGTTTACAGTGCCTAAGTAAGAATGTAAGAAGAAATACAACTAAATAAATGAAACATACAAGCATAAATATGGGGTCTTGTCTTGCTCAATCACACGCACGCGCGTGCGTCAATTAATGTCATGGAAACAGAATGATGACCCAACCGAGGGTACATAAGGTCTGCAAAACATTCTGATTTCTCACTTTGCTCTTGGTCTTGGACTTCTTGCAAAGCTAACTTGTGGAAAGCGAACTCTTTGAGTTTTAAACCGCTTGAGACAAACTACTGGAAAACGGATCTTGTTGAAAAAACAAATCTACTGAATCACTCAACTGTTGTGGGAAACCGGAGAGCTTGAACATGGCCCTCTGTCGTCTACCTGAGGAGCACCTGCTGATGGGAGTCGCCCAGTTGGACATCCGTGGAGGTAGCTAGCTAGCTACACAACTTTTAGATTTTTTATTTTATTGTATTTATGTCTGATTATTTCATTTAGGCTATCCCTTGTAAAAGCCTACTGTTATTATCTGAATCAATGCAATTTCTAAAATTTAGCTAGCTAAATGTGAACAGTTAGCTAAAGGCCTGTTGGAAAAACACAGATTCGGTGAAAACAGTCATTTACTCGACCATTTCTCTGTGTAAAATGATTATTTGCTGGACAGAATGTGATAAATATCCCGGGACATGTGTGGAATACATTAACAGCTAGTGTGGGTATTTGAAAAATATTGCTATTTTGGTTTGAGGGCATCAAATCTTCCAAAAGTTAGCTAGCTAGTTACAACGAAATTATTGAAAAAATATGGCGACCAGGCCAAATTTCATAAAATGCCCAAAAAATGTTTTAGTTGTACACCATGGAAACGATGGAACTATTGGAGCGAACGTTGGTACGTCAAGACGCACAGGTGTAATCAAACCAAGGCACGTTATGTGTGGATGGAACCCAGTTCGTTTGTTTTGGTTGATGACGTGTGAAACATACGTTAGTCCTACTTTCAAAATGTAGCTATCATATTAAGTGAACTTATATTTTCAGATAGATTAATGTTGTTAAGATTGATCACGTTTTTTGCCCAGCTATAGTTGCATTCTCCACCGGGATCGTTTGTGTAAGTTATTCTCCGTGCGTAAAATCACGTATCGAGCTGCTCCTCGATACGTTGTTGTTCATGTACACCTTATGATCAATGGCGATTACTATTTAAGTATTGTTATTATTAAAATGACTGTTGTTGCTGTTTTTATGTTATGTGTTCTCTGTTCAGCAACTCTAAAGAATACACCAGAAAACACGTTTAACATGTTTAGTTTCCAAACCATTTTTAACAGCTACAGTATGAGTTAAACACTTCAACCTCATATCTTAAAATACTTGTAATATCAAATAAAAATGTTTCCAAGGTCAACACATTAACAGTTAGGTTATCTGTAAGTCTCACATGAATGCCGCTTAAATTGATTGTCATGTCTGTGTGTATATCTTAAAAAAAACTGAGGCAAAACTGCACAATATTTTATATTACTGTTAAAATGGTAGTCTCTTGTTTGTATACAGTATAGTTAATGTTATGAGCAATTCTTTTAATATAATATACTGTATATAATAATATAATTTGATGATTTTATTTCCTCCTCAGGTGGTGTAAACCCCTTCATTGAGCGTCCTGCAGAACATGGCCTCCCTGAAGATGAAGGTGAGTATGAGGAAGGTGAGTATGAGATTGTTGTTGTAGATGAAGTTGAGCTCTTTCTCCCCCTCTCCTCGGGCGAAGAAGATGACAATCAACTGGTGGACACCGAACAGGATGAGGATGAAGACACAGGTGATGAGAACGACTGGTCTGACAGTGTCAGCGAAGATTCCGGGTATGACTCCCTGTCTGAAGATGAAGAGGATGAAGAGGTCGTTGAAGAGGATGTTGAAGAGGATGTTGAAGAGGATGTTGAAGAGGATGTTGAAGAGGATGTTAAAGACGATGTTGAAAAGGATGTTAAAGACGATGACGATGGCAACATCCGAACTTGCTCCCCTCTCATCCAGCAGTTCCTACCTCCAAGCTTTTGGCAGGGATGGGAACAAGTGTCTATCCCTGTTCCCTCTGGCGCTTTTCTCTGGCCCCGCACTTTTGATGTTCAGCATCAGGAGATTCCTGCGCAGCAAGTGGAACGTACTGAAGACGGTCTACCCTCAGCCTCTCAAAGGTCAGAAGAGTCTGCTCCTTCAACCTCAGGCCTCGGCTCCTCCACGAAGAGGAGCAGGGAAGAGAGCGACACGGTGCAGGTAAGTATGAAGAGGCAGAAGTGGAATTGTGAGGACCGCCATGACGAGTCAGCGCCCTCGAATTCAGGCCTCGGCTCCTCCACGAAGAGGAGCAGGGAAGAGAGCGACACAGGGGAGGTAAGTATGAAGAGGCAGAAGTGGAATTGTGAGGACAGCCATGACGAGTCAGCGCCCTCGACTTCAGGCTTCGGCTCCTCCACGAAGAGGAGCAGGGAAGAGAGCAACACAGAGGAGATAAGTATGAAGAGGCAGAAGTGGAATTGTGAGGATAGCCATGACGAGTCAGCGCCCTCGACTTCAGGCCTCGGCTCCTCCAGGAGCAGGGAAGACTACTGGTACTCAGCACCCTCAACTTCAGGCCTCGGTTCCTCCAGGAGCAGGGAAGACTACTGGTACTCAGCACCCTCAACTTCAGGCCTCGGTTCCTCCAGGAGCAGGGAAGACTACTGGTACTCAGCACCCTCAACTTCAGGGCTCGGCTCCTCCAGGAGCAGGGAAGACAGCTATTGGCACTCAGCACCCTCGACTTCAGGCCTCGGCTCCTCCAGGAGAAGGGAAGACTACTGGTACTCAGCACCCTCAACTTCAGGCCTCGGCTCCTCCAGGAGAAGGGAAGACTACTGGTACTCAGCACCCTCGACTTCAGGCCTCGGCTCCTCCAGGAGCAGGGAAGACAGCTACAGGGAGTCAGCACCCTCGACTTCAGGCCTCGGCTCCTCCCAATTCAGGAAATACAGGATAAGCCCTTTTGATTACCTGAGAGGAACTGAAGACAGCGACTCTGATTAGGACAGAGTTTGGGACTGTTTGCTGCAGGATTGGAAAACCTTTGCGTCTGGCAGGGCAGATAAATCCTCAGCTAGCATTTGCGTCTGGCAATGCTAACACAGCCTATGGTAGCGTCTTGCACCAGGGCCATTTGTACATATCTGGATGTGGGATTCACACACACACACAAACACACACACACACACACACAAACACACACACACACACACACACACACACACACCCACACACACACACACACACACACACACACACGGCAGCAAGCTACCATGCAAGTCACTGGCCCGACCATTGGGAGCAATACAGGGTTCAGTGTCTTACCCAAGAGTACTTGTTCTTTCATTTTTAAACTAAGCTGTAGATGCCTATACAGGAGGTAAGTTAACAATTACAGCATTAACTATGCAAGAAATAATAATTACTAACATTAAGAAAAGTCCCCAGCTAATTATCTTCTTTTCATATTCTATTAGACTCAACATTCAGGATTTCCTTGACGACATAGAAGACGTGTTTACTCCGGACCAGATGAGAAGGATGGATGACCACAGGACCAGCAGGAGAGCGGCGGCTGCCTTTCTTTCAGTCGGCTAAGTAAGTACACCTCTCACTAAGATTACCAAAGTACCAGTAGTGACGTAAAGTGGTGATCACTTTACACACGTGGATTACATTTATTACAGCAACCTTCTTGAATATAAGATAAATAGAAAGATGGACTTTGTTAATCCCAAATTGGGAAATTACTCTGTTACAAGCAGCAAGTAACAAGTTACCAAGGACATACGTACTCACTCACACACAAACGAAAAATTCAAGAAATATACTAGAAATAATAAATAACATAAAAAATAAGATAAAATAAAACAAGATAGAAAAGATTTAAAAATGACAGAACAGCTACTGAAAAATATACTTAGAAGAATGAAAAAGAATGTACATGTATATACAAGTGTAGTATAAAATGTACAACCTACATACATAAATAGATCACAAAATAAAATATGTATAATATTAGATATTAAATATGAAGTGACCAGTGTGCACGTAGCATAATAGTGTAATATTGTAATGTGTGAGGTAATGAGATAGTTATCTCACACACAGCTGTGAATTGTTGTACAGTATTATTGAATGAGGCAGTAATGATTTCTTGTAGCGGTACGTGCGACATCGAAGCTGTCGAAGCCTCTCTTTGAGAAGGTTATTATTATATGTTGACATATTATATATATTGTTATTCCATTGTTTAAATTATCATTCCATCATTTTAGACCAACAATAGAGCTACCAACAATGCAAAGGTTGTACAGGTGTGTCCAACATTATTCACTTGTTTTTCTGTTTCACAGGACAGGACTCCGCTGTGTTTTTGGCAAACCCCGGGCAGCTGAGAGTAGACGTCTACCAACCAATCATCCCAGGCAGACCACTGACCCACTCTCAGTACTCTACCTGCTTCCAGGCACCAAGCCCTGTCTGAAGACCCAGTGAGGACTGTTCCACCCCGACCCCCGCCAACACCACCTTCACCTGCCAAGAGGATGAGGACCGCCCCAGTCCGACCAGCACAGAGGACGTTGTTACCGTCTGCTTCTTCTTCTTCTGTGCTGGTGGGTCCGGGATGCTCCTCACACACACAGGAAGCTGTCACCACAGACACTTGAGACTGAATGAAAAAAATTCTAAAAGTAATTAGTTCGTACAATATGTAAACTGTTTATCTCTGAATAGTGCAATGCAATACTGTAAGTGTAAGACAAACCTTTTAAATATTTCTTATTATGTATACACAATATCATATACTTCCATGTATCATTCCGAAATCTGACAATGTATGACTCTGAAATATAATATTGTGAAAATTATGATTTAGTGTGTTCTGGTTTTCATTTGACTCAAAGGCATTAATGTTACAAGCATAACCTTTAACTGTCTTATTACCATAGTTAAATATTATTATTTTGAATAATTTGGTAATATTAAATAAGTATTACAATACTCATAATATTACATGCTGATATGATTAAATAGGTAAAGCTAGATACAATATAAACTAAAGAGTCTTTGACAAATGTACAGTTTATTAAAGTACAAACAAAATATATATTTAATATCAGACATAATCCCAATGTCTTAAAATTATGTAAATCAAGACTCTAAAGATTTCTACAATTAGGCTAAATCATTTCTCCAGATGGTAGGCTGTTTATATCACACATAAAGTCCCATAAAAACCCATTTCCACCATATGGGAAGTTTTGTGCTGCACTGATTCAGTGTCTGGTGGAGTTCTTTAAACATTCTCAAGATAGAAACTGAAGTGCCTCGACTTGCATGCAGTACAGGAGAAAGCTGATGCTTCACTGATCCAGTTGTAAAGAACACAGGTGTACGGTGCTTTAAGGGGAGAGGAGTGCAAGCCTTTCTAGTCATGAATAATATCAAACCTAGACAGAGAGAAAAGCTCTTTAGGGAAGGGTCCATGTTAAATAAATACATAAGACATTTTTAAATATTAATCATGAAAATGAATAAAGTGAAATCTTTAAATGAAACAATAAACTGTGAAATGATTTAATAAATTGTTAAAACTCAAAGAAATATGAAATATTTAATAATTCTATGAAATTTCATTACAGTCGCCACTTGGCCAAATAACTATGGAAGATAAAATATAATGCAGAAAGAATAAAATAGCAAGTAGTAATAATTATAATATTTCATTTTAACATTCAGGAAATTCATGATGCGTGTCTATTGTAATAAGTGACATATAAGTAAACTTTACTTACTTACTTACTGTAATACAATTTCCATTCATCATTTTTATTTTGTGTTCCAAATGCAATAAAGGGACGAAGCGTATTACATACATGCGGTCAGTCAATACTGTGAATAAAATGCACAAAGGACAAGAATCCAGCAGGTGGAGTTCTTGTATAATTTTTTACATCACTTATAGCTTCAACTGACAGATGTATGGGCGCATGTAGCCTAGATCAAACAGCTTACAAAGTGACATGAGAAAATTCGGCTTGTAGATTGTCTCAATTTAAAGCATTTTAAAATAGAGCACAACATTTAAAGAGGGCATTTTTATTCTCCTATTGTTACAATGCATAGGCTAAGTATTCCCATTATTTGTACAGCTGTGCAGTTTCTGGTATTTTCAATTGTTGTTATTATTGATGTCAAATATTGACGTGATTATAGGCTAGTTAAAGTAGGCCTGCATTAATCTCCCATGTTATGGATATTATCCATTGGGACTGGTAGAATCATGTAGCCCCCTCCTGTGCTGCAGCATGGGATTGTACGGGTGAGACCACTAGAGGTCCCTAGTTCTCAGGTTGGGAACCACTATTGTAGCCTGCTCATTAATATCTGGCTGACACCACCACCACCGCCCCCTGCTGCCACGCCATACCGTCCCGGCATCGCATCGGCTCGTGGGCTGCCGCATCACCGAGCGGGGAGGGGCCCCGGTTTCCACTATTGGCTGCAAGACTACTGTATTACCGAGAGCTTTACGGTAGGGCCACGGCCAGCGACGGTGTGCGCGAGCGGTTGTCTTCTCATCTCCCTGGAGCGCAGAATCTGCTGGGTTTCAACATGATTTTAAGGCGGCTTTAGCGAGTGTTTTTCCTTTTTTTCCTCCAGCATACAACCTCTAAACCCTGTTTAAACAAAAAAAAAAGAGATGCGCCCAGATAAACGCGGATACATTGTCCGGACACCGCGAGAGGAGGAGAGGAGCATGTAACCGGGAGAAACGCACCGGCGGCGGCGGCACCACCTGACACTTCTCTCTCGTGCTCCTTGTTTCCTCATAATTTGAGGCTTCTCGGTTTGTTGACTGAACTCTTCTCGTTGTTTCGGATATTATCTTCAGTAAAATGAGCGAAGAAGTGTCAGAGGTCCCCAAAGAGCTCCTGGGTAAGATAATATAATTTGTAGCCATGTGTGCAGCCTGAAACAATCGCTGCTACTGCTTCTATCACATTCCCAACTCACAGTGTGCATGTGCTCCTCGGTGACTTTTGTAATGTCCTTATTGAACTGATAGACTAAAATACATTCCATTCATATATTACGGCCATACTTATTGTGGCTGAGACACAATAGTAATGCTAGTATCTCCTGTAGTGTTGATAGTATCCAACCCATATCCATAAACAGGGACAGTTTTGTTGTGAAATTGTAATTGTAATGATTAGTAGGCTATTCCTTAACAAAGTATACAGTGGGATTACTAAACGGTCTAACACAGACTTTACTTTATACAATATTAGGTAACAGTATTAGTATTTTATAGCTGTTTGTGATCTCTCCCCTTAAATGAGACTATAGGCTACATGCATGAAGTAAAGCTTTAAGCTGTGTATACATGGACCACTGCTGTAGATAAAGGTGCCAAGCACTGGACTACAACCTATTTTTGGAAGAAAAGCTAGATAGTTAAGATATGAGTGACCATTCTCTCAACCCACATAACATACAGGGTTTCCCCCACAGTAACCTTGGTCCACTCTCACATCTTTCGCCTGGAGTTTTAACATATCCTCAGTTGGTCTGTCCTCTTGGCTAAAGTCTGCCATGTTTCTTATGATTTTGTTGTACTGATTGTGGATGAAGAGTCATGCAGGCTGTTTGGCTCCAGCTTAGGGTCTCTTTGTTTGGCAAAGTAGCTCAGGTTTTGACACCTCAGTGCAATGTTGGACAAGCTCAAGCTCTTTCTCCCTATCCATCTCTTGTGGACACTCGCAAGCCTACAATGTTCTTTTGGCTCCATTTATTTCTTAAAGAGACATAAATAGTGCAGAACGTAGACGAGGCTTAAAGGAAAATGCTGGGTCATGCAGTCACTTAGTCAGGCATCCATTCATTCACTGAGTCACAGCATTTTACAGCCAGTCATTCGCTTTGTGTTATCATTTATACCCTTGTACTTTTACACAACTATCATACAATTGTTTCTATGTTATCAGGCCTGTTGTTTAAGCTCCTACAATAGTTAAAAAGGAAGAGAAGCTAGAGGATAAAAGTATGTTCCTTGTGGGAATTTTAGCCCCTTGATGTTAAAGTGTGTGTAGAATAGTATTTTCTTTAACCTGTTAATATACAGTGTAAACCTTAAGTAGCTTTAAGGTTGTTCAAATACTCCTATTCATCTCTGCCTCACAATCTCATATGCTGTATCAGCTGGATATATTCTCCATGTCTTACTCATAATTGTATACACATTTTCCTAAAAAATAACATTTTCTGTATTATTTGACATTTTGGGATGTGGACTTTAAAATGACCGACCCACCAGTGGGTCAATGCTGTTTTAGAGGTTAAGGTCACAGAAATTGCTTGTTCTCCTCAGTTATTTGGAAAGTATTTTGGATGTGCACATCTTCTCTTTTTTATAGCTCTGTAAAGACCATTCAGGTAATCACAAGCCCCAGGGGGAAACTCAATAACAATGCTTCCAGTTTCTATAATACCAGTTCAAACAACATGGTTTGCCTGCTGACATACTAAAACCCTGTTTATCTGGGACACTCACACAGCATTTGTTTTTTGACTTTTTCCAGGACTAGAAACAGATTCTCTTATTGTCTAACATCCACTCAAGCATAGAGTCAGTAAGTTCTCTATCATCATCCCTCGCTTTAAGGATTTTCCTGATTCTAGCTGTCTAATTTTCCCAACACTGCACACTTGTCATGATCGTGTATTACATGACATGTGGTGTTGTCTGGATGAGTATATAACCAGCCATTGTTTGAAACATTCACTGGTGCTGGTGATTCAGTATCATACAAGATCACTCTTGGCTTCCAGCACATATAAGGAATTTCATCATGATGCTGCAGATGGAAATACTATAGACTGAGTTGCAGAAAATGTCAATAAACTAACATGGAGCAGTGGGGTGCACACATTCAGAAACTGTGTTTGTGTGCTAAGAAGATATTTTACTGAGATGTACTCAAACACTTAATGGACAAAGGAAACATTTTCCTTTTAAGTGATAAGGCAATGAATGACCCATCAGAGTTCACAGGCATTTAAAGCTGTATCTTTGAGCAGTTAGTGGTGTCATGTTGTGTCAAAACAGGTGCGCTGTGTTGTACTGTCTAAACATTGAAGAGTTCTCTCGGTATGCTAAGGATGCTTACATGCCTTTCCCCTATGCTTACATGCCTTTCCCCTATCTGTTTGTCTGTAAACTAGTTTCTGTTTATGAGGGAGAGCTTTGAGGAAATGTCAGATTGAGGAGGAAGAGCAGAGCAAAGCCCAGCTGATACTAGTGAACAATTTGGTCTTCATCTCTGTGATCCTTTCGGTGCTTGTCATCAGAACAACAAAATAACAAGAATATGTTAGCTGGCGTTAAAGCTTTAGTGCGTAACTTCTTGATATTAACGAACGTCCGTTACATTCAAGCCATTGCCAAATGAGTTGCTACAAAGCTAATGGTGCGTGGTCACGGAAGGCTTGTATCATGTGGACGCGCTAACAGTTTTGTTGTCGTTACGTAGAATTCCTCATGGGGGCGGCAGAAACTATGCACTATAGTTTTAAATGCAAGAACCTAGAATGTTTTTTTTTTCTATCAAAGTGTTTAAATTCTTTCTTGATTTCTTTGCATACACACAGAGAAATGTTGATAGATGAGGCAACATAAATAACTTTCCAATAAACTTGTTTCATTATGAATAAATACATTTTCCTGGTTTATCTTCACCTCTATTTGTAATATAAGTTTGACCCATCTCATAGTTTACAACTACTAATACTTTGCATGGTATTTCTATTATCCTTAACACCTCCAAAATGTTTGCTATAAGCAAATCTCTAGAGTGAAAGATAAAAGCTACATCATCAACACACCGATCTGGATTGGCTGAAGGTCAATAAATGGGAGACTGCCTTTATGGGCTTGTGAATTGTTTGTTTGAGCTTTTGACAAGGCCATAGGCCCCCCATTTCCCCACCTTCCACATGAGTCCCTACTGAAATTCATCCCAGTGTGACCAAGTGCACATGCCTTAACTGCCTAATTTGAACCACCGGGCAGCTGGCTAGTACAATTTCCACTCCTGTCACAGTTTTAATGAATTAGCAGGAAAAATTGAATTAGTAAAAAAATGATATACGAGAGTCTGTCAGGGGCTTTTTTTTTTGTCTGGGACCAAAAACTGCCCAGGCTCATTAAAAATACTAGATTTCATTTTGTGTAGAAACCCACTAGAAATATGTGACTTATTGGGTGTATGCAGCTACAGTTTTAGAAATGCTGCAGTAGGAATGGGTTCACAGAGTTTATTCAGAAAAGCTGGCAGATGAACCACTTTGCCTAATTATTAGTTTCACTTTGATCTGATGATGGTTTGTGGAAGCCTGTAGGCGAGGATACATGCATGCCTGCCAGCGCAGATGTACACACAGAATCCCTCTCTGTCTCAGACACATGTGCGCAGTGTGCTATACTGTATCAGCCGCTGTTTGGTGGGTGAGTGAGGAGCGTGGAGAGGCAGCTGACCCAGTTCTGCTCTCTAAATCAGTTTCCTGGCTATGGAAGGTTCCACTGGGTGTGAACAATCAATCTGAACAGCGCAACACAAACTTAGCATATTGCTCTGTGTGTATGTTTGCGTTTGTACTGGGTATTTGAGTGTAGATATACTTAGCCTATAGATTAACAAAAATATTATTTTCATCCAATAACTCATTTCATGACCAAATGCCTGCAAAACTGATATTCCCACCAGCCTCAGTTGCACTTTTTGTGTTTAGTACTGCAAATGTAGTGCAAATTATAGCATGCTAACACACTATATAGACAGTGAACATGGTGAACAGTATGCTTGCTAAACATAAGCATGTTAGCATTGTTTTTGTAAACTTGTTAGCATGCTAAAGTTAAAGGTCCCATGGCATGTACATTTCACTTTATGAGGTTTTTTAACATTAATATGAGTTCCCCCAGCCTGCCTATGGTCCCCCCTTTGTCTAGAAATTGTGATAGGTGTAAACCGAGCCCTGGGTATCCTGCTCTGCCTTTGAGAAAATGAAAGCTCAGATGGGCCGATCTGGAATCTTGCTCCTTATGAGGTCATAAGGAGCAAGGTTACCTCCCCTTTCTTTGCTTTGCCCGCCCAGAGAATTTGTGAAAGTGGCAGTTGGTCAAGGCCACACCCCCACCCTCCACCTTTCTAATCAGTGGATATGAAGAAGAGTTTCCCCTGTGGTAGAAATGCACTGATCTCAGCTGAGCTGTGGAAGTCAAAATGTTGAAATTCTGACTCAACTTGAGCTTTTGATTCAGATTGGCTCTGTGTTAAGACGTTGTGGGAAAGAGCCTACAAATCAAAGGGTTCCCTTTTGTGATGCATAATAAACCACTTGGCAGCTATTTTCGTCTTCTTCTAATTCAATGCACAGATATGCAAATTAGGGCTGGGCGATAGGGAGAAAATCAGATATCACGATATTCTTGACCAAATACCTCGATATCGATATTGCGACGATATTATATGGTTGACAATTGGTGCTTTAAAAAAAAATATCTTCACACTTAGATTATAGATAAAAAATCATTAGCAATGTGGACATAATGTCTAAGTGGGGAAAATGCAAATAATAGAACAGCTAGAATAGTCTGGTAAGTTCAGAAAAGTACATCACTTTACTGTATTGCAGCCTTTAAAATCAGTAAAAGACAACACTTATGTCATATCACAATATGAGGATATCCAAAATCTAAGACGATATCTAGTCTCATATCACGATATTGATATAATATCGATATATTGCCCAGCCCTAATGCAGATATTTCCAAGTTTAAGTCTCTCCTCATTTTATCTCCTCTCTCATCTTCTCTGTGCAGAGAGTGTGAGGGATGCAGTGGGGAGGAAGGTGAAACTGTCGCTGAGGAGGCGAGTCAAACTGGAGATCAAAGGAGACAAGACGGAGAACAGAGTCTTGGTGAGTCAACTCTTGCTGCTTTCAAGCCACTTCTTCATTAAGGGGTTTTTCTCCCACGTTTTTCTCTGCTCTTGAAATGTACAATTTCCATTTAAGAACATCAAAACCTCCATGCTTTTCCCTCTCTTGTTTTCAGCACTTGAAAGACATTCATTATTTAATCCGTCTCAATGAGCATCACTTCATCATTCTTTCAAGTTCAGTTCTACTTTTTTAGGGTAATATACTGCAAATCAAAGTTAGAGAGATTGTAAGAAAAAGTATTAACATCACCCTGAACATCTCCTGTCTCATTTAGTCTGAGGACTGGGCATTATAGTGATGTCCTAATGGGAAAATTCCGAAATGGTTTCAAAATGCATTGTTATCTATCAGTCCCGCCAGTCACATTCACTTTAAGGAGAGTCTAGCACTTGATTTTTTTTATTTATAAGAAGGTTTTGTAAAAGATTGCCAGTATACTTAGTATCTGGGTCGTGTGATTTTCTCTCAGGGGTATATGTGTGCCAAAGTTTTAAGACTCATTTTGCAAGAAAGTGTTGCACAAGATTTGAATGACTAATTTATTGCAGTTTGATCAATCGGGCTCAAATGTAGACCATGTGAGCCATGGTTTTAGTAACTTTGCCCTGTTTTTTGGGCCTACATTTATTTACATTAAATTGGTACCATTAAAAGTTGGCTGAATTAGCTATTAGCAGTTCCTATTTGCAATGTACTAAGTAATACATTAAGGAGCATCCTTTTTCTGTGATTTCTAAACAGACTTTTGGATGTTGTATCGCAATGGATATCAGAGATAATAATAGCCTTGGAAAGTGTAAGTCACCCTAAATCTAAAAATATGTTTGTGTTTTCAAAATTTGACTGAGTTATGACTCCAAGAGAGAGTATGACTTTAAAGCAAATTGCGGCAATCGGGCGCCAAGGTTTTAAAGTACCGTCATTGCCTGCATGAACTGTGTGCCACTGCTACTTCAGGCCAAACTACAATAACTAACTTCCTGTTGTTTTTAGAATACTGGAATAAACCTGTCCCTTTTTATTTCATGCAGTATCTGCCTCACATCTCTCCCTGCGTGCCTCCCCTTAAATCTTAATTTAGCTTCAACGAAAAATCATCCTGAAACAATAAAAGCAGCAGCTAAAGTTAAACACATTGGCCCACTACTGAGGTAATTCATTCATCCAGTCACACCTCTGACTTTGAATCCACATCAGCCCTCAGTGTGTCTACTGGCCAGGTGGAAATAGCACCTCATACCCTTAACTTCTGGCCACGGAGCAGTAAATCCACTGAATGCTAAATAATTAATACCTGGTAGATCATTTAAAATGCATTTGGGGCCCCTTTCTCGGCTTAAACCGGATAAAAAGCTGCAGATAATTAGACAGAAAAGTTTTGTCTGAAAAGAGTGTCCGAGCAGGGTCTATAAAGTTTGATGGTTGAATCACAATAGCCTTAGTTGCTGTGAATGAATCAGCACAACATTTAATATGTTCTGGCTGGAAAAGGCAGGAGCCTTTTAGTTCTACAACACTCAGAGGAATGAAAAGCTTTTAGTTATACAGCTCTGTGTGGAATAGACAAATAAATTAGGTTGAAGAGAAACTTTGAAAAGCTCTGTGAATGGACCTGCACAGCCGGGTTGTCTGCTTTAGGATTTAATATTACATCTAGACTCCTTTGACATAATCATACATTTTACGCAGAACCTGGGAGTTGCTGGTTTACCGCTGCCTCGATTGGTTAGTTTGTGTTATTTTGTGACTTTGGTGAATCCCAACTAACCCTTTTAAAACACCTAAAACAACCTATAATAGTGGAAGCAGTGCAAGCTCCCTAAAGCTTTCTAAATCAACTTGAATTCTACATAAATCTTTTCAAACTCTTGTCTCTAGATCCAATCGGAAGTCAACAGAAAGTAGCCCCTTGGATTAGCTATTGTAGCTAACTGAGTAGGGATGTACCTCTGGGCAACTTGCCAGTATATTGTATTTTCCTTGTATACTATATGACCCATAGCCAGACCAGCCATAACGTTAAGAATAAGTTCCCTTTTAAGAACTTTGAGAGTCGTCCATACTGATTTGTGGTGTCCTTGATTGTACATAAAAAAAAAAAAAAATCTAGTCCAGTCAAGTGCTTGGATTGGGGCTAATTTTCTTGACGTGGTGATGACAGCAATGTCATTATGTGGGAGCTGGAAACAGAGGCTATAGTGCGAACACACACACACACACACACACACACACACACACACACACACACACACACACACACACACACACACACACACACACACACACACACAACAATGCAAAGAAGTGGGAGTCAGTACTGGGAAGTGAGGAATTCCAGTGGAGTGGTTCTGGTATTTCATCCAGACGCAGAGCATGACAATGACTCTGTGAGTTTGTATCAACGCTCTGCTTGACCCGACTGAACAAATAAACCACTGTTTGTTGGTCTGCAGAAAAACACAGTTTGAGAGACCGATTATACAGGAAGTGGCTCAGAGAGAAATCAAACATGTCATGTGAGTTTTATATCTAATGTTAGAGATGACGAAAGAACAATATATTTACAGATTGTTTTTGAGATCAGATGTTGTAATCAAATAAATATTGTCTGTGAAGTGAAACCCAGTCTTAAGTGTTTCTGAGACGTGTACAAGCATGATGCAGCAAAATGTTAAAGGACCACTCTACCGATTCTTACACATGAAGACCACTTTACTCGTCACGGGGGTGGTCAGCCTGTGAAAACTGTTATGTAATCTTGTTGTTTATTTCAAATCTGTCGCAAAAGTCGCAAGTCCTTCAACTTCATAGAAATACAATTCTAAATTGCAGGAGTACCTCTAAGATTTTAAATGTATATACCAACATGATAACTTGAGACACTCAGTTTCAGCTTCAGTTTATTTTATGTAATCTATTTTTACAGTGATCACAGATGTATTAAAATTAGAGAAATAATAATTATGTTACATTAGCTCAGATACTTTATTGGTTTATTTAGCAGGGACAGTGCCTATAAATAAACGTTGCTGTAAATGTGCAGGAGGCTTTTAAAAAATAAATAAATCTGTAGTCCCTAAATTAATGTTACATAGTCCCCCTAAAAAGTAATTAAAGTTAGTTAAAATCACACAGATATCACTTTAAAGACAGTGTACATGTTTTATTCTTATATATATTCTACCAATGACAGTGCATGTTAGAGATTTTAAACGACTATACAATAAATATTGAGCATGTGTCTACCAGTATTACACATTTAGCTGCCTGATACATAAGTTGTATGAAAATAAGTATAAATCCCCTCAAATGTCAAACACAGAACCGATCTAACTCTTATTGTGATTTACAGTCCAGATTTGATGTTTTCATTGACATTTATTGAAATTCCCTTGTTCAGCTTACTGCAGCCATATACAGTAGATAGTTTGATTTACTTCAGAAAATACAGGGCATCTATCTACAGTGTAACTACACTGATAATCAAGGCAAGAATATGGTTATTTCCTCTATCAATTTGCTCGTCTATCAATAAACACAAGGCTTTCCCCCTTTTTACCGCGGAGCTTTGCTCAGACTGGGAGTAGAGCACTACAGTGCCCGAGGCATCTCTTAAGCACACTAAAGCTTGATAGATACAGTCATCTTCCTCCTTTGAAGACGGAGGGCTGAAGGAGGTAGAGATAATTACATCAGTCCATCAAACACACCCTGAGGAAGAGGCGAGGGGAGAGAGGATGGGAGAAGGGTGGAGAGAGGAAAATGGGCAATGCAATGTACTGTACAGGGCAGACGGGATGGAGGGGGGAAAAGAGAAGAATTTAAGAAAAACAGCTGTGTACTTTAAAGCTTTTGTAGTGTGACCGACATTCATCAACCGTGACATAGTGTGATGCTGGTAAGAATAGTGCCAACCCAGCAAACATTTAAAAGATTTTAACACAACTTAGTGTCACAATAAAAGTGTATACAGAGGCATAGGATTGCTAATGGCGCTGCTATGTAAAATCATTCAATATGAACCTATATTATGAAAGCTTGACTGATTGATTGATTTTGAAATTTTTTTCTGACCTAGAGATCATAATGCTTTCTGTTCTGTTGCCCTGCCATAACTCATTTAGCATTTAGTGTTACTCATTCACAGATCCTTGGCTCCCATTTAAAGCTACAACACTGGAGGGTTGGCGTGGTGTCAAACTTCCTCTTTATCTCCTGGTGTGAATAAAGGGACGTGTACGGGTGTATGTGTGTATGTGTGTTTGTCCTAGCCAGAGACTGTCACCGTTAGTTAACTGCTTTATTGCATCTCATTGTTTGCTTTGTATATGGGAGTGGCCTAACCTAGCACAAAGCTGCTACACATCAACACAATTAGATCTAGAGTAGCATAGATTTTAACCTTATTTTTGTACTTTACTTTCAAGATGATGGAGAGGGTCGAGCCAATATCTGACTCCAGGATGTCAGCATTCACACCATTTTGTGGGTCCCACCACTTTAGCACACCTAAGATGACACTGTTTTTCTGTTCAGGTTGACAACAGGAAACTTGACTTTATATCACATGTTTATGTTACACTGCAGATAATAGAATCTGTCATACAATCGTCTTGTGTCACACAAAACTAGGTCCTTGGGGATTTTCTGTATCACAGATAAAGCATGGTCCCAGTTCTAATCTTGTTAAGGTACCTGTTTACAAAGAAACTGCATGTCACTAATCGTGAGAAATAGTGCTTCTCAGCATCATAGAATTTCTTTATATTTATGTTTACTTGTCCTGAAATGTGGCTTCGACTTTTAAACCACAGGAAGTCTTTTCTTCATTCCATCCACACTGTACTTTACTGTACTTCACTTCTCTCCCTCAGTTTGCCTTGATTTTGACTTTGATTGTCTTGACCACACATTTGCACAAATCACCCCTAATCATTTCACACATTTGCCTCTGGCCGAATCTTGGTCCATTTAGACTGATGCAGGGGTCTGTGTATCGATGTAGTCGTATCTGTGATAATACAACTGGATACCGGTTTGTACCGGTGAATCTTTACACCCCTACTGTGTGTGTGTGTATATATATAAAAAAGTTTGCAGTATGGATTTTTTTTAAACTGTAACTGTAGTGACCCTTCTGTTTTTGTCAGATTCCTCAAACTTCCAGCACGTCCTAACATGACTCTGCTGATGACAGCTTAGACGAAAATGGGATCTTAGACAGTTTTACAGAAGAATAATTAAATCGTAGGCCAACAAACAGTCTAAAGTCCAAGCCGTTTCCAAGTCTAACAAAATGATAGGAACCAAGCTGTTACGAAAGAAGAATTAAGCCTTAGTAATTGTATTTTATTGCAAATTCATTGCAGCATTGTACAAGTATTGTGTGTTTGTTAAGCACACTAATATGGCTTGCTAATTCTAGTCACCTCAGTGATACTAAATGTACTGTAATGTAATCCCAAGGTAGAAAATGTTTAAGAAGCCGTGCTCACATCTGAACAGCCCAAAGCCTAGAATGTTGTCCAACTTGTCCTTCTCTCCTTTACATTAACCTGGAAGTCTGTCATTATGGGCAGTGAGAAAATGGAAGTGACCCAGTTCTGTACTCCCTGATGATCACCTGTATTGTCCTCTCATGGGAACCTGCATGGGTTTCTTGTTAGTGGTGTTAAAACCACTTCCTTGAAGGCTGCAGAGCAAGTATCCTCCACATTTTAAATTCCCTTTGATAACAGACTATGGTATCCCCGTCGTTGCTGTAGGCTGTTGGAGGTTTTTTTATAGTGTGCCTACTTTCTCTACGGAAAAGTTTTTTAAATAGCTTGGAATTATTGCAAAGTTTACATTTTAAGTATTGTTAGCTCTGGTTGGTTGGTTGCTATGTATTTTCCTGTGATCACAGAATAATGATGTGAGTGAAGTGCTGGAAAATAATCATTGAAGAGGGAGATAGATTGGTGTTTTAATAATGATATGACAGCAATGACATCATTTTGTTTCTCTCTTCTGTGCCTTTAAAGTATTAGGCCATGTCATGGTTCTTTTTTCTCTCCAAGTCATGCAGTGGGTTTTTGTATTTTGGGATTTGTGGTCATGGCAGTCTGACAAAAACCACAGTGACCTCACAGGGGCTTCCCTTTTAGTTTTGCTTTAAGGTTTGGAATCATTTTGTAACATACAGCCAAAGTTTAAACAGTTATGATGTTGTTTGGCACATAATCATTGTGTCTATTCAGTAGTTAACTCTGCTTGAAGGTTCTCTGTGCTTTCTATCATACAATGCTGTGGTGATTATTAACATAATTGGGCTGACATTCAGAGCTAACCAGGCAGAAGAAATGTGTCAAACAGGTCACCATTTCCCTGCTGATCAAAAGATCCAATACTAAGAATTTTGTTGAAGTGCATTTGGATGTAATTTTTGGACCACTCATTAAGTTACCCACTTTCCTTTCAAAGACAGTAACGGCCAGAGGTGTCAAAAGTATTCACATTCATTACTCAAGTAGAAGTATAGATACTAGGGTTTGAAAAGACTTCTGTAGAAGTTGAAATATCAACTCAAGCGTTTTACTCAAGTAAAAGTGTAAAAGTACTGGTTTCAAAAATACTTAAAGTATAAAAGTAAATGTAATGTAAGAAAAAAAAAAAGCCATTTCAGGACAAAAGCTTAGCCCGACCCACAGGGGCCTATAGTGCACTACCCTGGCAGCTACAGTCGGGTGTTACAATCCTACAATACAGACACACTTTTACACCGTTTAGCTGTCAGCATTTTAACCGTGTTTACTCCCATTGCTAGCTAACGGTAGGCTAACGTTTTCGGAGCATCAGTGAGAAGCGTAGGCATTTAAGTTGCCCCTAAATAAGGCACCGAAATCCGCGTTGCTATTCGGTCCGGTATATAACGGTCGTTAAGGCACCGGTGCCGTATTAACACCGGGTCTGTGCAGGTGCGATGGGTTGCGTACAAACCAATAGGGTGTCGGAATGGTATATGTTTATACTTCTCATCCAACCACAATCACATTCACTGTATCCGGATAGCGCGATTTATCTTGATAGTTTTTTGTTTTTTTTTGTTTTTTTTAATTTATTTTTTTAACGATGACGAGCCGGAATGAAAACAAGCCAAACTAAAAAAGGAGTAACGAGGCTATTTTTAAAATGTAAGGAGTAGAAAGTACAGATAATTGCGTTAAAATGTAAGGAGTAGAAGTAAAAAGTCTGCTGTAAAATAATTACTCCAGTAAAGTATAGATACCCAAAATTTCTACTTAAGTAAGGTAACAAAGTATTTGTACTTTGTTACATGACACCTCTGGTAACGCCTATGATCAACTTAGAATTTCCAATTCCCCTTACTTTCTGCGTGCGAGGAGAAACATACAAACCGCAACACAGAAAGGTCCCAGTTGGCCCTGGTGAGGATTGAATCCACCTTTTTGCTGGGAGGCGACAGTGTCAAGTATAGTTCAGTCCAGCTGTGACACATCAAGGGTGGCTTGTTTCCTCCCTCACACAGATGAAAATATGGATATATTTAAACATTTAGTGTTGTCAGTCTGAAATAATCCCATTAGGGATTAGTGAGTACTTATCTACTTCTGAGATAACAATGTGTTATCTCATTGCATTTAAATAGGATAAAAGATCTTATAAACACCATGATTCCTGTCAATGTGAGGCTGATTTGCTGTGTCATACTGTGACCAATTCAACCAGGAGCTGTCTTTCAGAGTAGGCTGAATGCAGATGCAGCCAGCACACTGAGCATCCACACCATATTTTCAATCTCTTTCTGAGTGGTTTGGCTTCTGTAAAGTGCTGGGACAGACTCAGCTAAAGTGAGCCGGTTAATTAGGAGGTGTGTGTTGTGTGTGTTGGGTGTGGGTGTTGTGTGTTGGTGTGTGTGTGTGTGTGTTCCAGAAGGATGGGGCTGCAACACTAAAGGCTCTGTCTCCGAAGGTACAGAGTCTGGTGTGGAGAATGGAGAGCAGGCCAGTGTCTGAGGACCGCAGGTTTCGGGGTGTATGGATGGAGGAGGTCAGAGAGGTACTGTGGGGCCAGGGCATGGAGGGATTTGTAGGTGAGAAGGAGGATTTTATATGTGATGCAGGAGTTAATTGGGTGCCAGTGAAGGTGAATGAGGGTTGTGGTGATGTGCTGTCACGTCTTTGTGTGGGTGGGGACCCTGGCGGCAGAGTTTTGGACATACTGCAGCCTGTCTAGGATTTTGCTGGGGACCCCAGACAGGACTCCATTGCAGTAGTCCAAACGTGGGTTATGAAAGCATGAATGAGGGTTTCTGCCACAGAGTCAGAGACTGATGGCCGAAGTCTGGAGATGTTTTTGAGATTATAAAAGGCTGATTTGGTGATGGATTTGATGTGAGTATGGAAAGAGAGGGTGGAGTCCAGGATTACATCAAGTTTGCGGACCTCAGAGGATGGGCAGATAGTGCACCCATCAACATCAAGGATGAGATCTCCAACCTTCTGGAGTAGCGCCTTGGAGGCCACAACCAAGAGCTCTGTTTTTATTGCTGTTCAGTTTGAGTAGGTTGGTTGACATCCAGACTTCGATGTCATGCAGACAGTTGACCAGGGAGAGGGGGGCTGAGTGGATGGTTTGGTGCTGTTATAGAGCTGTGTATCATTGGCGTAGGAGTGGAAACTGACTAAGGGGGAGCATGTAGATGGTGAAGAGCATGGGTCCAAGCACCGAGCCTTGAGGCACGCCTTGGCAGGGCTCCAGACTAACTTTTTTTTCACTAGGAGCACAGTGGCCCCCAACTGAAAATGTTAGGGGCACAACCAGAAAATGTAGGGGCACACACCATAAATCAACATATTATCAACGAAATATTCATATTTCTACTAATTTCCACTGTATTACTAATAAATACTTTGATAATAGATGCAGAAATTACAATGTGCTGTTTCAAATTCAGTGTCACTTTTGAAGATGCAACATAGAAGGTAAACTGACAGACCCATCGCTGTCATGTCAGTAAAAAAATATAAATATATTTTTTTATTATTGTATTTGTATTATTTTTATTTTTCCATCATGACCATTTTTAATTGCTCTTTAATGTTTCATGTAAAGCACTTTGAATTGCCTTGTTGCTGAAAGGTGCTACAGAAATAAAGTTGCCTTTCCTTACAACCTCAGTCAGTCATCAGGGCACTAAACCACCGTTGTGCCTGCTCGTCTCCGAGGAAGTGTAATGTCAACAGCACCGCGACCGAATATCAAATATTATCTCTGAGAGCCGTGTGGGGGCAATCCAGGTAGAGTGCGGATCGGGCCAAATTTTTCTGTCGGAGCCCGGCCCACGTCCGATAGAGCAGTAACCGAACCAGGCTCGAGCCTGACAAAAACATTTATGTCCGAGCCCGACCCGAGCCCGACACCGTTAAAATCTAGTTTTTCTCTCATACTAATGACACATACATTTGTTTGTGTGTGGGGAAAGCCCGCTTTTATTGAGCAACTGTAGGAAGGCATTCGGAAATGTCAACAGATTAGTGCATCAGTGCACACTGGGCAACAAGCGCACGTTAACACAGGCGCAACTAAATAATAAGCTTTTTTAAATTTAAAATGTTCAATGCCTTACCGCGCTGATGTGACCGAGCCCGACCCCAACCCAAACATCATTTCTAAATATCTGTCTGAACCCGGTTCGGGTATCCATCCTCTAATCCCAGCCTGTGTTTTTTCTTTTGAGTATATAGAGTACAGAGCCTTTAAAATACCTTCCCAGTGAAAGTCCAGAACGAAAAGATTATTTCTATAACAGTATATTAACAACACTTAAAGTGATGGTTCGGAGTAATTTCACCCTAGGGTCCTTTTCAAACTCATATCGAAGCTTTTTTCAGCTTGGTTGAACATTGGAAAGTAATGAGTATATCAGCTGAATAGCCTGAATAGGTTAGCGCAACGACCTAGTGCCAGAATATGCTACCAAACTTATACACTAGTACAAATAGGTTATGCACTCATAAAACGGTTGATTGAAAATTATAGAAACAAAAGGTTTATGTAAATAACACTTGCCTGTTGGCTTCTCCTCTCTGCTTCTGCTGCTGCTGCTGCTAGTGGAGTGTTCTACAATTACAACACCGAAAGGGATACAACAAAAACTATTTATTAATTTAATGATTAAATAAGGTAATGTGTCCAAACTTACCTCAATTATAACTTGTCTCCTGCGAGTTATACTACAGCACTTACTTTAAAAAAAGTTAAATTAATAAATATTTTTGTTGTATCTCTTTTGCGGTTAATTTGTAGACGGCCTCGCTAATTCGCCTTACTCGCCGGCAGCAGCAACAACAACAGCAGAGAGCAAAGCCATCAGGCAAGAGTATTTTACATAAACTTCTGGTGTACTTACAAATTTTCCAATCCATAGCTTTATGAATGCATAACCTATTTGTACTAGGGTAGAAGTTTGGTATCATTTCGGCATATTAGTGGGTCATTTACAGATACAAACCTGGGTCCATTAGCCCCTCGGCCAAGATATTTAGCTGATAACGCTACTCACGCTAACTCTCCCAATGTTCGACCCAGCTGAAAAAAAAATCAAAGGGAAATTAATATGAATAGCATAACACAGGTATTGTCAGGTATACAAAGAGTGCCTTCTATCTTTTTCAAAATAAAAGTCTCACCTAAATCCACATAGGATTTTACAATAATCTATTATGCCTTTTTCATTATTTAGCACACCAACATATGCACTAACATTAGTTAGTGGTGTGTATGCATAATGTAACTCCTTGTCCATAATGTGTGTGAGAGAGAGAGAGAGAGAGAGAGAGAGAGAGAGAGAGAAAACCTTCTCAGTGTGGCTGTTCTCAGATTAAGGTTGAATATGCTCATAATGTCCTATTGTCTGTTCTATATGTTCCTATAGTCTCACTGTTATAAGCGGAGTATCTGTCAGTCTTAGGCCTGTAGCGATGCGTCGATGTCAAATTTTTGCATCTAACCTAGCACGAACACACAGAGAGCTAGGATGCGTTTGTTAGCCTAGCACCACCAAAGTGTACAGCTGCTAGATCTAGCTAACTGTAGCAAGCAGATTGCAGAAGCTTTGTACAGGAGAGATTTATGTTGGGACTGTAAAACTGAAAACCTAATTTTATATTGTGTTAAACACTCTCAGGAATGTCTATACTGTGCACTGCATGGTGTTTTCTTGCACTACAACTTATTCATTTTTTAGAGTTATGAGAGAGTTATGTCTGTACTGTAAAAGAGTAAACAAGCTGGCCTTTCATTTTGTATAACAGTAAAATAATTGTATTTATTTAATTTTCTGTAAAGCAGAAGATTTTTTGCTGTGCAAAACTGTTTAATAAAGTATATTATTAAGATTTTTTGGGTATTTATTTGAGATACATTATGGTTTTTATTAATCGAGCAACAGAAAAAGAATCGTTAAATTAATCGTCCAATTAGTCGTCCAATTAGTCGTTAGATTGGTCGACTAATCGCTAAAATAATCGCCCGATTAATCGTTTAATAAATAATCGTTTACCCCCAGCCCTAGTCAGTCTCACTCTGTGTTGTATTGCTCTCCACAAAGCTGACTAGGGGATTTTTTAATAACGAAGCTTAAAATGTGTCTAGTCCACAATGCCCTACTAAAGCCTCCCTAGAGAGATATTAACCAGACACATATCCTGGCTTCACGCAAGCCCCTCCCACAGTCATTCATCTTCATTATCTCATAGGTCAGGGTCATTGTCACTCAGACAGTTTTAGTAATATAATTCACCTTGCCTCAGGTCCTTGGCTTGATAGGTTTGGGGTTTATAATCTCATAGTACCGACATCCAATGTCTGGTTTCAACCACAGGATCAAATGTGGCAAGTAATGTTTGTTACATCATGGAGATCTTTTCCTATTTTGATGACAGCCATTAATGGCCTAGTTTGAATTTTGCTCTAAATCTGAACATTGTTTCCAACATGCTAAACTGGTCTGACTGATCCTGTCCCTTGTGAGTACTATTTGACCATACTGTGGGTAAAGTGGCTGTTTGGTGTTAAAGTGCAGTGGCCTGGTTGGTACAGTGTCTGTCTGCTCTTGTTGGATGTAATTAAATGGCGTTTGTAGGTCACAGACAACAGTCAGCATTGATTGAATGATGATGACATTTGTGCACTATGTCATAGTAAACAACCACAACAACAATCCGGCCTAATCAATGTGATGTTTTCTGTCAAAGCACTGAAGCCTGAGTGATAAAAATAAAGACAACCTGCATAGTTAATCTCCTCCAGAGAGGCTTTTTTGTCATTTTGGTTGCCTGTATGATGAGTCTTTAAACCCATATTTTAATCTTGAGCATTATTCAGACCGTCAGTTTAAAAAGCAGATCAATACAGATCAGAGGATGGTGGAAGCATGTGTATATTAGACATTTTGTCTCTGCCTTTAAGGACTCAGTCACAGACATTTGCCAGCACACATGCAGCTATCTTTCAGCAGAACATCTGCAGTGACTTCTCTACCAGTGCTCTCATATGCTTTTGCCGCATGGTTGGTTTTCATGGTGTCCTTACAGTTGATGTTGCATTACTGGATTTTATCGTTCTGCTAACTGCTTACCTTCTACCCTCCAGTGTTCTATTTTATTGCCTTTGATATTTAAAATGTCATTTAAATGTTTTAAGTGAATATATATGAATTAATAGCTTATAGTGGGTTCAAATCCCGTATAACATACATTGTAAAGGAAATATCCATCCTTTTACCCTCCCTGGTCACTGGGTCTTTGTGTGCAATTATGTGTTTGCATGTTTCCCTGTGTGGGTGTGCTCATCATGTGTGTGGTTTTGGATGGATCAGCAATATGTTGAATTGGGTATTGATGTTTTGTGACCCTGACCCCATGAATATAATACTAAACACTGTTTTGCTTAAATGGGTGAAACTTGCACAGTAGCAGTGCCTTCCTCTCCTATTTTTCAAATCTTATTTAGGGCTTATTTAAAGTATAGCCTCAGTGATTGTCACAGTACTTAGATATGTCACATTCTGTGCTTAAGTTGGGAGAAATGTATTTTTTTTTTTTTTACCTAAAATAATCAGTTTTTCCCATTAAGCAACATCCACCCAATTAAAGATACTTTCTTCATTATCAGGTCTTCTGTTTTCTAATTACTCTGAAATGCATAGCGTCCCTTTAGAGTCCAACCCGGCGTTGGTTTTACATAATCTACATCTCCTTTTGATCACTTTCACTTTAATTATATCAATCTGATCATCATTATCTAAACCACCACACTAATTGTGTTTTTACCATTGAAATCCGTGTTCAGCACTGTGTTTGTGTGTGCTTTAGTGCCGACTGATGTTATATACACACTCCAGAGGGAAACCACGGGTAATGCCAACTCCAGCCCAATTCAAAATCCCCCTCCCTCCTCCCCTCTCCCTGCTCTGCCTGCCTTTGTCTCTGTCATTCCTTTCTTCTTCTTTTCCTCTCGCTTTTCCTCTGTCTTACCTATGTACATCTCTCTCCTTGACAAAGCAATGCACTTCACTTTAAGGAGGTTTTCCACTTCCTTTGTTTGTTTGGTTCCTTTTGTTACTTGACTTGTAAAAAATAATAATGTTCCTTTCTCTCTGTTTTGTCTCACTCTTTCATCCCTGTGGTCTACAGCAATATCCTATTTACCCAGAAAGCTTGGCTCACCATCACATAGCTACACACACACACACACACACACACACACACACACACACACACACACACCTCCCCATTGTGTCTGGCTGGCATTCTGATGAATGAATGAACCGTTGTGATTACTCCTTATCTCTGTAACCTAAACACACACAGGGTTCTCAGAGGACGCCCTGCAGGCTCACACTGTTGTCAGAGGTACCCACCCTATCACTCGCACCAGAGTCCAGTTTGTAAAAACCCTGATATTTACCCAGTTTTAAATGGGTGTCTTGCCAACCTGGGCTATAACCCTAATCTGAAAGCACAATCATTTACTCCCTCTGCCCAGCCCTTTTTTAATGCTTGGTCAGCCTCAGTTGTATTGTATTGTAACACATTTGGGAGGTTAACTGAAGCTTGTTAGTGAGGCACTGATACACAGGCAGCATGCAGAGATATGGCAACATGCATTGAATTACTGTTATTGATTTTGTCTAATTCAGTAAAAGCATTTTGTTTTCACTCAGAACAGAAGACAGTCAGCGACTGAATTTTATTGCCTTAAATGTGTTTCCATCAATTTACATCATCAAACGTACATTATATATCTCTCATTTATTATTCAACACATTGTGCAGTGCATGTTCGCTGACACTTTGTATTCTAACTGCAAACAAAACAAGCAAGAGTAGCAATATAAATTGGAAGTAAAGCATATAATATAACATAATCAGACACCACATTTATTCATGCCTCAGCTCGTTGCAGCTGTGGTCTGATGAGACTAGCCAATCAAATATGTTCGGGTAGTACCACTGTTAGCTGCCTTTGTTCCCCGCCACGCTCCTATCCTCAGCAGTAAAACACATACCGGTAATGATGAGCAGGGCAGTAATAAAAGAAAATTGATGTCTCTCTCTTAATTCTTTCCTTGGCTGATTTTGCACTGTGGGGAGGATTTACACTGCTGAGAGTGGTTTGCTCCAAAATGGGATATCTATTTAAAAAAAAAAAAAAAAAGAGAGAAGCGTCCTGGCAAAGTAATTTGCAGCTTGGCTATCTGACTCTTTCCTAGAAAAAAATTTGAATTATTAAGCATTTCTGCTGCCTGAGCAATGGGCGATTTTTATTTCTTGTTTGTAGTGTGTTGTAATCGTCCAAAAAATCCTATAAACCATTCTATAAACATTTGAGACTAAGGTGATGTCTTTACTTGCCATTTAAGGATGCTGCTGATGGCTTTTGTGTTTGTGTGATGCTGTCTTGTAGAAGGGTCCACACAATTATATCATGATTTTTGTCTTGTCTGAGACTGCTGAAAGAGACCAGACTGTACATCGTGTTAGCTGTTCTATGCCTGAACCATGCTGTACTATGAAAGAGTACAACATACTCACATTGTGCTCGTGGTTTGGCGCAGTGTGAGTCTGCAGACATTACAAGACTAGACCTCCGCTGCACTGTCAGCATCTTGTCTTGGCAGCAGAGAATCGATGTATTGTAAAACAAATGATTTCTCTGCCTGAGTTTAGAGCGGTAAGGAAGCTTTTTTTCTGGAACCAGATTAAGTTCATTTGGCCTCAGAGCAGATCCCACCATGATTTGTCAGCCCGATTGAGGTTATTTTTTCAGTTTTCCTCTCTATCAACTAATATAAATGGTTATCTTTGGCTTCTGAGCCAGTTCCCATTGCAGACGTATGGCAGGAAAACAGGAGATTGTGCTTCCTCTGCAGCTGAAGGGATTAACAGTAAAATTTTGCTCAGGGTTGTTCTTGGGATGTTTTGACAGATTTTTGTCCCCCAGCATTTCTGCTTTATTGGATAGTGATAGCTTTGAGAGAGACAAGAAGGGCAGGAGAGAGAGAGGGGATGGCATGCAGGAAAGAACCCCGGCTGGAATCAAACCCGGGCCGCTGCGGTGAGGACTCAGCCTTGATACATGGTGCGCACATAGGGCTGGGCGATCAGAAAATCAGATATCGCGATATTCTTGTCCTAATACCTCAATGTCGATATTGTGGCGATATTATAGGGTTGACAATTGGTGCTTTAACTAAATATCTTCACAATGAGATTTAAGATATGTAATCTTCAGTAATGTAGATATAATGTCTGAGTAAAAAAATGTTAGAACAGCTAGAGTAGTCTGGTAACACGGAATATGACATCACTTTACTGTAATGGAGCCTTTAAAACCAGGAAAAGAGAACACTTAGGCCATTTACGATATTACGATATCCAAAATCTAAGACGATATCTAGTCTCATATCACGATATCGATATAATATCGATTATATATTGCCCAGCCCTATGCGCACACCCTACTGGGGCACCCCCATGTTTTGACAGATTTGATGGCTATGTGTAAGGTACAGTTCAGAGACTGCTAAAGGTTAATTAAAACTGTATTATTACAAGATTATTTTGATGTCAAACTAACCTGTCAGGAGTTGATGATATCTGGAAAAAAGATTTACTTAAATACGGTACTACTGCATACATAAACTTTAATAGCTAAATACTGTAAATGGCTTCTCAAGAAAAGTCTCTAGTTTTTACCCTACTTTGCAGTAGAAGTCTTCATGGGTTCAAAATGTTGGACCTAATTGGAAATTGAAACCTGGGGACAGACTCGGAAACGGAAAACCAACCCGAACGCGACACAAAATAATTAATTTACAAAAAGGAGAGAGACCCGATCTGAAGGAGACCTTAGGATAATTAGTCCCGATCTTAAATGTGACCTTAACAGAGCATTGTAGAGAGAGAACAGCAACAAGCAACCATAGTTGAAAAGAATGGCAATATAATAATATTGATATAAAGAATGAATGGAAAAATCCCATAGAACAGCTCAGGGAAGCATCTGTGCACTTCTCCTTAATGGGGGTGAGGTGGTTAACCAGACATACATTTGCCAAACCAACCAGTTAGTCCTCATCCTTAAAATATTTACTCTCGCAACACCCAAATATGTCTGATAAGCATAAATCTCACATCAACTGCATGGACTTGTGAAGACCCCTACCTTGAAAATGGTACTGTACAGTATTTCTTCCCTGTGTAATTGCTGCTGTATGTTAGCCTGTTGAGCAGCAGCCTCGAGAGTCTTGCTCCTCCCTTACACTGAGTTACACCATCCCTAATTATTCAAAGATAAAAGCGGGACGGTGTGTGTGTGTGTGTGTGTGTGTGTGTTTGTGTGTGTGTTTGTTCTGCTTCATTGTCTCAGGATTCATACATGCCTCCTCTTTTGAATACATTCACCCACGCACCACACAAACAAGCACATGCAACACACATAATAATATGTACTGTATGAACAAGAAAACAGGAAGATGGTACGGAAGGAAACACTACAAGAAAGAAATGATAGAAAAGTATTTCAGGCTACACTTTACAATCTGTTAGCATCATCTATGATTACTGTGTCTCATGTCCAGCATGCATTTCTTCATGGTTCAGTCCACATGGCATCTAATTTGAGATAAGGAAGACAAAGAGCAAGAATGCAGGGGAAGAAAAAAATACTGAACATTTTTCTTCTTTCACAGAATGGATTTTTCTGAGCAGTGATGGTTCGATTATCCAATATTCATACATTCCACAGCATAAAGTCTCACATAGAGACATCATGGCCCTTTTTTAACCTTTTGTAATCATATAGAGTAAGTATGCATTTAGGCCATTGTTAAAAATACAGAAAAGCGAGCATAAAGGAGGATGAGGACCTTAAGAGATGAAGGAGTGGGAGGGAAAAAGTGAAGAAGTGCAGGATAAGAGGAGAGAAGTGCACTGCATTGGATCCATGGTGAGCTGATTTGATTTCAGTGTATTTAAAGTTAAGATGGGGTCGTCCGAGCAGCTTTGGTTTTAACAGAGATGAAACAGCTTTTAAACACTTCCCTTCATTAAATATCTTCCCCACTGATTGGATTTAAATCTTGGCTCCTTATCAGCAAAACACCACTTAGAATCTATTAAGTCATTTCACTTTGCCCTTCAGCCACCTCTTCTCTCACGCTCGGTCTCTCTGGTGTCCACTCTGCTTGTCTCAATGGCTGATCTCTCTCTGTCTCTTTCTTTCTTTCTTTCTTTCTATTTCTGTCTCTCTTTTTCTGCATAGCCTTAAAAGTACTCATCCTACTGTGACGCGTTGACCGCTTGTTTGCAGCCAGCATATCATGACTCATTAATGTTACTTGCATGCACATGCAGGACATGCTGACATTAGTTATGCAATAAAGAGTCTGTGTCAGCAGCGGAGTGTGGGGATGAATGTAATTGTGGCTGGTTTGTATCCCACTATGCTATTTATATTGGTGATGCAGCAGATGAACGGTCTGCTACAAACGGTCTAGTGATTAATTAATTAATACAGGAAATCACGCACTCGTTTCACCAGCAAGTCTTGTCCTTTTTGTACGTATTCAAGCTATATCTTTGTTGTTCAAATATATTACAGCTTAAAGAAATAGGTGGACATTTTTAGAACTGCGCTTATTCACTTTCTTGCCAAGAATTAGAAGAGATGATGGTTGAAACCACTCCCATTTCTGTCCTTTAATTATGAAGCTACAGCCATGTACGGTTAGCTTAGTTCAGCATGAAGACTGAGAGCAGGAGGAAAATGCTAGCCTTGCTCTGTTCAAGGGTCCAGCACATAATGCCTCATAACACTACAATTTGTCATTTTTACAGTTTAGTTTTTGTACTGATTAAACAAATGATAATAGTTAGATAATTAGTGAGCTTTAGAGAGTTACCTTTGGACAGAGCCAGGCTAGCTGTTTCCCCTTGTTTCCATTCTTTATGCTAAGCCAAGATATAATTTCCTGACTGTAGCTTCATATGTGACTAACATATATGAGAGTCGTATTAATATTTCTGTTTTAATATCAGCAAAAAAAGTGCATTTCTTATAACGTCAAACTATTTCTTCAAAGACCGCATAAAAGACAATCCAGAAGGTTACAAGTACACAAGAAAGAAGGAGTTTACCTGATTGAGGAACTTGTTTATTAGTTGTTAAATTAAATTTCCAGCAAGATAAATCAAGCATAACTCAGGGTGGTCAAACATTTGAGGCGTTTGTAGCATTTTTGATGATGTTTTAAAGATAATTGCTCACACCCTAGTCTCGCTTTGCAAGACCTTCCTCCACAGGGCTGTGGAGGAGGGTCTGGCTAGTCCACACAGCATTCCTGGATGGGAGAGTAACATGCTCTGGTTTATTGTCATTTCTTTAAACCAATCACAATTGTCACGGGCGGCGCTAATCACCGGGCAGAGCCACGGTACTGTTGCAAAATAGACTCGGGAAGGAACTTGTTTTGGTGCATTCAAAACTCAGATTAGACAGATAGTCTAGCTAGCTGTCTGGATTTAACCTGCAGAGATCTGAGGAGAAGTTAACCATAGTCCTCATAAATCCATCGGAGTTTAAAATGCCAGCTCAAAGAATGCGGAAGGTAACGGACATCCGGCCGTTAAAAGTGAAATCTGGCAGAATTTCGGGTGGGAACGGAGCAATTCTGGAAGTGGAACATCGTGGATATAGACTACTTTCACCCAAACAAATAGATGTGAAATAGTGTCATAGATAGATATATTAAAGTGTAAATGCACCCCAAGACATGATGGATGAATAAAAGCATTTTTGGTGGGTAGATATGTGGGTAGATTTCCTGTGGCTGAGTGCTACCACAGCTGAATGACTGCAGATGAAACCCTGCTCTGTGTTGCTTCGGTTCCTACAGAGATTCAGCCTAACTGTTAGGCCAGCGTGAAGCCTTTTTTTTTTTGGGGGGGGGTGAAAACTCATTGACATTCTCAAGCAAGACTTGGCAATGCAGCGTGCTTCTTTCGTGTGTGATCGAGTGTCTATCACTGTGTGTGATATGTATTCACAAATGTGTGTGTGCAGTATGGACTAGCTGTTGCCATAGTAACAAAATGTGTGTATGAGTTGGGTCAAATTGGAGGGGGGCGTAAGTGGGGTTTGGCAGAAAAAGGATAATCTGGGAATGGTAATACCGTGTGTGTGTGTGTGTGTGTGTGTGTGTGTGTGTGTGTGTGTGTGTGTGTGTGTGTGTGTGTGTGTGTGTGTGTGTGTGTGTGTGTGTGTGTGTGTGTGTGTGTGTGTGTGTGTGTGTGTGTGTGTGTGTGTGTGTGTGTGTTGTGTGTGTGTGTGTGTGTGTGTGTGTGTGTGTGTGTGTGTGGTCAATGACACAAATGGTGCTTTGCGAGAGAGAGAGAGAGAGAATATAGCAGATGCTCTCTCTGGTCTTGTAGACATGCTCCAGTGCTGCTGCCATCTGGTTGGTTGAGTGGAGCTGAAGGCGGGATGGTGGTCGCTGTGCAATCATTGGCTGATGGGAAGGCTCAAGGCTTTAAGTCCATTTTAGAGAGCGAGAGAGGTAGGAGGGCAGTTACAGAGAGGAGGGGTTCATAAAACAGGGGGGTGTTATTGCTTTGTCCACTCAAAAGAACAGATGGAGAGAGCCTGTAGAGTGCAGTGGGGCAGTCATGCATTGACAGGAGGAGGTTGGGAGGATGACTAACCAAAAAAATCCATCATGAATCAGTGTATGTTCAAAACTGCTTAAACTAGTTATAAAGTGCACTGCATGTGTTTTGTCAGGAAGTCATACAAGTGTCCTTCAATGCATTGGTTGATTATCTAAGTATTGTAGGATTTACAACCCTCTCTAGACTGGACTGAAAAGATGAAGCCTCAGGGTTCAGTTGGTGCCTCCCCTCCACTCAGTCAGCAGGTTCTTGGTCATTACTGTTTGTGACTGCAGCTGTAGCTATTCAGCTCCTAGAAACCCACTGATGTGTAGCATTCTTTTGATAAAATCACAATGTTATGCTGTCAGACACAAACCCACAACCAGGGCTTCCCTCTATGGAAAATAAAAATGTCCACAAATTGCATCACTTCTGAGATCATACAGAATGCAGAAGTCCATATTTTACTATACTGACCACTGTTCTGCTGTTGCTCTGTATATAATAATTCCAGTTTAGGAACTTATTTTCCAACATTATTTTCATAGGTTTGTACTGAGCCTAGTTATGATAACGTGCTTACTGACAGCCCACGTCCTGGGAAGTCAGATGATGATAATACAGCTTTTAAAGGGCCACAACAGCAATTTTCATTGTTGCACTTTCATAAAGTTGGTGGAGTCACGAGAGACAATAAAACATAAAGGTCAAAATCTGTGCAACAGAGGTTGAGATATCCTGACTTTCAGCCTCTAGTATTGGTCCAAAATAACTCTGATGACATCAACTGGTACAAAGTGATGGCCAAACTGAATAAAATACGACCTTAAAATGAAACTATGCAATTCCATCACCAGCATATCTGCATGCACATAGTATGTAAACAAGGTGCTGCTACAGAAATGAGACCAAGCCAAAGAGAAGGGAGTTGATGGTAGTAGTGGTGACTGGTGCTCTTTAGGAGAGGTTATCTTTGGCCACGCAGTCCTGCCTGTCTGTCTCCATCATATCAAACCACACAGAGCCTGCCTGTGGAGCTGAGCCACAAGGGGGGTGGGACACACCTTTTCACATCTTTCAAAAAGATTGTGACAGTTTAAAGACTTCTTTCTTTTCACCTCTTGTTCTTCTTCCTTTCCCTCCCTGCCAGTCTTTGCTTGTCTGGGTCTTGTTTTTCCTGCTGTGCTCTCCCCTTCCCTCCTTTGTTTTACTTTTATTTTCTTTTCTGCTTTCAAAAACTTCTCTTCAATTTTCTCTCACCTCTCATCGATCTTTCTGCTCCCTCACGTCTCCCTGCTTTCAGTTTCTTAGTTGCTTCCTTGCCATTACACGTCCCGTTTTGCATGTTTCATCTACTCTAAACGCAGCTTCTTTTTTCTTCATTTTATCCTTCTGTTCCCTTTGATCCACTGGCATCTCTTCCTTTGGGTCCGATACCCTTCATATTTATGTTGTAAAATTGAAAACCAACACGCCTACACTGCTTATCTTTGGAGCCGTAAAGGTGGTGTTTAGGCAGTTTGTGACATTACAGTTTTATTCCAGCATGCTGTCAGTGCAGAGTGAACAGAAAGACAAAGGGGATTTGTTTGTTACGACGGTCATGAGGTTTCAGCTATGATGATGGCGCCCCATTGTATATGCCTTTGCTTACCAATCAGGGTGTTTTTTGTCAAGAAGGTAGATGACAGTTTCATTGTTTTAAAGGTCAGCCTTGGTTGTGTTGTGATTTTATTTGACAGAAGAAAATCCAGTGTGGTGGCACATGAAGGTAAAGACAGCACACTCTGTACAGTTGGTATCATTATGGCTAATATAAAAGCCTTAGGTAACGTTGCTACACATGACTTTAACACAATTTCAACTTCATCACATCAATTTCCATAAGATGGAGTTTTTCATTGTGTTGACCTTCTTTCCTCTGTTAAATTCTTTTATGGTGTCCTATGATAATCCACTTTGGTACACCAAAACTTTGACCACAACATTTTTGACAATGTGCACCCATGTAATATGATAAAAGACTACAACAGACTCATTGGTTTGGATTGTTCAATGTATGGAGCACTGACATTTTCTTTCTTTCACAAGCTTAGTCCTCGCCATGTGCTGTAAATAGCTGCCAGACACTGTCCAGCTTCCTCAGCAGGCAGAAACAAAAAAGGAACACACACTGACCTATAATAACCTCACACAGCAGACCGGAGGTGCGCCAATAAAATAAATAATGTAATAAGTAATATGTAATAATGTAATAATTCCCTTGTTCTTGTGGGTCAGAGTGTATATTTACAGCCAAATACTAATTCTCTCTCTCTCTCTCTCTCTCTCTCTCTCTCTCTCTCTCTCTCTCTCTCTCTCTCTCTCTCTCAGGCACTTGCGTCTCACCGGGCCTACCTGCTGACTGCACGCATTCCCACCAAGGTAAGAGCAGCCGCTACGATGGAATTTAACATGTTTTCCAAAAACGACAATGAAAACCATTATACCACTTTTAAATCTATTAGGTTAGCAAATATTGCAAAATATTTCTTTGCTATTACAATGTCAGAAATTACTTCAGAAAACGTACTGCAACCCCAACACACGCCACCATTATGTTGAAGACCTGTCATCTCCTCATTCTGTCCAAAAACCAGTAGATTTACAAAAAATGGTTGTCACACTAAAAACATGGCAGAATGTGTTTGATCCTCATATTGTTTAGGTTTAATAAGGTTTCACTGATTAACAACAATATACATTTTTGTGCCCTCTTTGAGAAATTTACTGAACTCAGCACTTTTGCTATCCCAGTTGGTTTGTGTGTATGTACTGTAGAGTAGAGTGGATTAAGGCTAAAGTAGTGGCTCTGTGTGTGCCTGGTTCTATTGAAGTTATACAGTTGGTTGAAATGCCTGTTTCTTTTTAACTTGGAACAGCAGTGCCATAATGCAGCGCAGATGGCAACTGTTAGCACCATCACCAGCAATGAAACATCTGTCATCTTTACCAGCATCATTGTCACCTCTGCCACATGAAAACAGCATTGCAGCAGCTGCAGCACCAGTTCAACTATTACTATTACTATTACTATTACTATCGTCACCGCCAATATTAAACATCAGACGTAAGCTTCTGTGTTGCGACCCACTGTTCGGGTCTGGCCTGCTAGCATTTATACACAGGCCCAGTTTAGGACTGGACTAGTTCCTGAACTTTGATAAGTGGATATAAAACTGGGGAGTTCTCAAAGCATGTGCATAAAGAAATGCCTATTTGTAGGCGTCTCTGTATATGTATGTTTCGGAGTGGTTAGTTTACAAATCACTTTGCTTTAAGAGTTTCAAAGTACATTTTTGTGTTTTGAAAAAGCAGCTGACAGACCGGTCTCACCTCAAACACCTTTCTGTAGCTGTATAAGAGGGTTTGATCATATTGCATGATCTTCATCAGCATAGATGTTGCCCAGTTGCCATGCAAATGCACATATTCAAATACACTTTTTTTCTGAGCATTTTAAGGACTTAAAAGTTCAGTTTCAAAATTCATTCTTGACTTTGAACAGGTGTGTTCAGCAGCAGTTGTTAAAAAACGTCACAACATCCCATCGTCCGACTACACACACAAGCCAAAGCACAGATTGATAAAGCCAATAATTGTACAGTAAAATGTAAATGGAAACCAGTGTTTTTCCTGCAGTATCTGGACCTATGATTCATGTGGTAGGAAAGAAGTAACTTCCCAGTAGTTTCCCTGAATAACAAGATAACATAACATCATCTCTTGTACCAGGTCCAGGAAACCATTTACAGTTGCCCTTCAAATGGCTGTATGCTTTCCAGTCAATAAGATGCCTCCAGGGACAGTTTAGGTGATTGATTGGTTGCTTGAAAACTGATTCATTGGTTTACTGGGGTTACAAGAGGCCATAAAGAGCGTTCAAACTGGTCCTGTTTCACATGACGTCATATGTTTCCAGTGTTATGAGCTACAGGTTAAGGATCTGTTTATGTAGCTGCTCTGCATCTGTTTTCTAACTGTGTGCTCTATTCTGACCTGGAGGGATAAGACACCTGCTTTATGAAGAATAAACCCCCCTCAAAACCCTCCTCGCTTCTACTGTATGTCTCAGTCTGTCTTTGTCTCTTTGTTTCCAATCTGTCTTTTTCTTGGTTTTCTTTTCTATACCTCTAGACCTCTCCGTTGTATGTTCTCTTCCCTACTTTAGATGCTACTCTTGTTGTACTTAACTCATGTTTTAATCAAGACGTGGCGTCTTGCTGCAACTTTCCAGAGAAGTTCTGGAACTTTCTGAGGGTGCATCTTGTGAATTTGATTTTGTGGAAGCATGAGACTCTTGTAAGGTGTATTATTTTAGACATAGGTGATGAAGCATGAAGTAGGTCTGTCTGTCTTGTCGTGGTCTTGTTTTTCCACACCGGAAGCAGAATCCCTCCTCTGTTGGCTTTCAGAAAACCTCTATCCCCTTCTCCTCTGTCTCTGCTCAGCCAGATTACAACCACAGATCACGCTCTGCTCTCCTCTCCTTCTTTCCTTTAAGCCATTTGTTCAGCTTTCTCACTCTCATCCTCTCCTTCATTTCCAACAATCCGGATTACTTCCTTCTTTCTTCATCCCTGTCTCTCCCTTTTATCTGTTTTTCTTCCTCCACTCACCATTGTGCCAAAGGTCATCAGGAATAACCTACAATGTCTTAAATCCTATTTAATCTAATAGATTTTATCTTAAAAGTAATCAATGTTTGGTTTTCTCTCAAGGAACTCTCTGCAACTAAGGATTATTTTCATTATCAATTAATCTGCAGGTATTTTTTAATAGTTTAATATTTTTTAATAGCCCATCACAAATTCCCAGAACCAAAAACGATGATTGAAATAGCTTTTCTGCATCCAAAAATCCCCAAACTGAAAGATCTTTAATTTACAAAGATGTAAAAAAATAAATAAATAAAATGCAGTAATCCCGTCATATGAGAAGCTGGAACCAGTTTGCCATTTTTGCTTGATTCATGTTTTAAGAGATGAATCGGTTTTCGATAATGGAATAATAAATCTCTCAATGTTTTTTAGGGCTGACCTGAATGCTTTGATCGTTGCCATGGTAATCACGTCCAAATCGGTATTCGAATGCTTCGCTGTTGTTGACTTTAAGTACATAATGCAATACCCCAAAATTCAGCCATCCAATAAGGAATAGTAATCCAACATTATTCGTTATGCATCAACATGAACTATTGTTAGTTTCTATTCTCAGATGGGTAGTGCTGTTTGTTGTGTGTGTGCCAGGGGGTGCATGTGTAGGTGCGGCGCTTTTTGTGTTTGATGAAGTTCCTAAAAATATGTAGACTCTGCTATGTTCTTATGCGAGTGCTCTGATTATATGGAAACTTTTAAACCTGAGGCTATTTCACTGCAGCGCAGGCAATAGGCATACATGCAGATGAACAGCGCCCCTCCATGCTGCCAGCGACTGGCGCTCCTCACCCGCCGGCAACAGTCCATTGGATGATGCGAGACCCTGCTGACTGTTAGTCTTTCTCTTTGTATTGATTTTGTTGATGTGAAATCTATATTACAGTGGAGATGAGTCAACTGCAAATGAAGATTAGCCTCTGCTCACCGTTCCAACACATGCGCTATTGACTGTTTACATCCCCTGTAGATTATCTTTTCTGCTAAAATATGTTTTTGTTGACTCAAAGCTGAGGCAGTGTTGGGTGTTGATGTATGCTTCTGGCCATCTGAATGTATTGTAGGCGCTGTGTTTGATTTATCATATTTAACATGCATCTCTATCTGGAATCCCAGAGATGCACCTTAAACACACAAGAGAACAATCGGTAGGAGGAGATAATGCTCTTCTGAGCCCAAGGCCTTAATATTAAAGTAAATGTTTCGCAGTAGCAGTAGACCCCCAGTTAAACACTTTACTGTGTATCTTTCTTCTCTCAGTAGTAGTTGAAATCCCTCTAGCTCTCTCAGGTACTTCTCAGTGGGTTTTTCTTTGTGTATGCCTCCAATTGATGGTTTGGCTCCTCTTGAGAAGCTGCAGGGCCTTACAGTCTGTCAGTGTCTCCTCCCAAACATGCTCTCTCACACACAAACACACTTCCATTCATTGCTCCCTCCCTTTGGCCTCTTTTTTTCTATAGCCTCTTGTTGCTGTTTATTTCACACACCTGTACACTGTCTTTATCTCTCTTTGCTCAGAAGTATTGGAGTTTATGAAACAAAACATCAGACTAAGTATACATCCTTAATTTTTTAGTTATCCAGACATAACATAAAGCAAACTATCTTATAGAAACCTGACGTTAACATAACCATGTAGCTGTCTGACATTAAGTCTCGCTTACAGACATGTTTAAAAATCCTAACATCTACATTTTCCTTGTATGCTGCTGCTCACTGCAACAGAATCCTATTGTTCACAATCTCTAATCTTAAAACCAACATAATACCATGCTCTGCATGAACACATTAAAAGTTGAGTTTCTCCTTGAAAATACAGCAAAAAGAAAAGTGGAGAGTGGTTAAAGTAACAGACGGTCAGTAAACGAATGAGTGAACGATGCAGTCACTCTGTCATGTGGTTCCTCCCTACACTTCCCAGCATGAGGTATTGCCATTGGCTAAAGCTCATATTTATCAGCACGCTCACTTATCATTGGCTAGTGCAAAATTCTGAATGCTATGCCATTTACTGGCTGTATGAAATGAACTGATTGATCCCATTTAAGTTAGGTTTGGACACTGTTTATTGCACATTGTAACATCCAGCAAATATGTTGCAAATCAACACAATATATACTGCTGTACTACTTGTACTAGTATTATAGTACTGTACCAGACCTAGGTGTTTGCACATTGACAAAGAAAAGAGATAACGGTGAATGCTAAAATGTAGAGTAACAGTAGCACTCAATCAAATATAGAGAAGTCATTTAGTCAGCGAAATGATTTTGTATTATACAGTAGTATCTACCTAAAGTTGGCTAACATTAGCCACCATACTGTAAGCTATCGTCATACCAAATCAAGTAAGGCTGTAAAAGCTAAAACCCCTGACTGTGTTGAATGAAGCAAGTTGGGTGTTATTGTTTATAATGTCTACTTTTCTTTTCGAAGAATAATTATCTTTCAGCAGTCACGTAGTCTAGCTTTACAATCACAATACAAAATCTTACCTAGTTCCACTGTTGTCATGTGCCTCTGTCCTCGCTAATAGCTCATTCTGTCTGTTTCTTTGTTTTATCTGACTGATCTTTGAGTTTCTTCTCCACTGTGTTATTGTCTATTAGACTCATTTACTTTTTAAATAATCATTCCACACAATCAAAATATGAAATTGAAATGATGGCAAATGTGTGTGCATGTTTACATGAGGAATGATTTTCCGGGATTGTACACTGAACATGAGTGAGTAACTACAGGCGGCGCTGAAATAAACACACACTGCATACTGTAGTCAGACAGTAGACAGACAGTCTGCTTATCCTCTCCCTCTCTCATCTCTGAGCCAAGCCTCAGGAACACAGACCCCACCTGGAATAGTCTGGCCTCGCTCCCTGGCCTGCCCTCAGGCACTGTACTGTATGTATGTCTGTGTTTGAGAGAAAGTGAGAGGGAGTGCAGGAAAACTGTGTGCTCCATACACAGTAGTAGCCATTTGTATTCATAGGTTCCCCCCTCTCACATTAAAGGAGAATCTTTCCTGTCCTTTTTAGGTATGGAAAGGCAGGCTGCTGCCTTTTCTTTGTTTTCTTTATCCTAAAATGTTCTCTTGAAACAGAAATAGAAAATGTGGATGTAAGACTGTTCTGGTTGTCTTTAGCCGGACTCGTTTTGAAAAGCTTGTCTTTTGGATGTGAATAGAGAAATGAGGAGGAGGCCTTTTTCAATTCACTTTACATTTTCTGTCAAAGCTGAAATCAACTCCTTCTCAACTCATACAATTCAGGAAGTGTGTAAATGCTTAAAATAAAAATAAAACCTGTAAATGAGCACAAAAATAAACCGTGAACTGTATCTCATCCCCCCCTCCCCCAATTTTTTCATCAAAAGTTTTCATTTGAACCTACAAATGAGTCTAATGCGGCCCAGAAAAAAAACATGTAAATGTGTGAGTCAGTGAAGTATGAAGGAAAAAGAAATGACTGCATCCCTACCTATTAATTGTAGTAACTTTCCTCAGACAGTCACTACACTACTGTAGACTGTTGTTGTTATTATTAGGCACAATTGCTCTCACAGATACAGAAATGGTATACAGTATACATACTGTATGCTCTCACACAAGAACATGGATGCCACATTTGCACATTCATTCATTAAAATACTTGCACTCACATGCACACTTGAATATAATCTCCGCTTTCCTTTCTCTGATAATTATGTTTAAAAAATGTTTAGTAGACTATCATCATGATTCGTCTAAAAATGTACCTTTCTCAATATTGTTTGTAGCAGCCAATTTTTCAAAGTAGTTTAGAAAGTGTGTGGTAACATAGTTTATGTCCTGTAATAAACCGTAGCGCAGATAGTCCTTGAATATAGCTGTCTGCCTATATCGGACACCGTAGAAGTATTTTTATGGAGATTCACCTGCTTTTTTTTAATTTATTTTTTTAGGTGGAACACTCCTTTAATTATCTGGAGATCCAGGGGATTGCTTGTAACAAGCCTACACAGGTACAGTACCTATCACCAGAACAGTGTCCAGCTCACTCTGAGTGCACAAAATATTAAAGGAATAGTTCCACATTTTGGAGAATACACGTACTTGCTTTCTTGCCGAGAGTTAGACAAAAATGTATACCACTCTCATGTCTCTGCATTAAGTATGTAGAGCCAGGATGAAATTAGCGTAGCTTAGCATAAAGACTGGAAACAGGTGAAACGGCTCGTTTCTGGGTTTTAGCAGCTGTCTTTAACCATAAATTAGCATCTTGACATTTTCATTAGTTTGCAGATTAAAGAGATAATGTTTTTGTTAATAAGTTTACATGTGTTGGTTGGCATATTTGTTAACGGTGGACAAATCCAGGTTAGCGGTTTGCCCCTATTCCTAGCCTTTATGCTAAGCTAACCACCAGCTAACTCCAGCTACCCACTTAGGACAACTTAGGAGTGGTATCAATCTTCTCACTTATCTCTCAGCAAGAAAGATCATTGTATTTTTTTCAAAATGTCAAACTTTTCCTTCAAAATGTACTTTACCAACAGCCACATGATGTTTCCCATCTGGGAAGAGCTTTCATTTGGCTTTTTGACCAATGCTGGCCAGCTGTCAGTCAGCAGGATCTACATACAAAATATGATAATCCGTCACTAACCACACTGTCCCTGCAGCTGAACCTCTCTACCGCTCATCTCCAGAGATGTCATCCCTAATATTTAGAATATCTTGACGGATGGTCTCCCATGTTTAATAAGTATCAGCAAGGATTATGTTAATTTTGGCCTATAGAGGAGGCATGTATCGCTTTACATCAGCATTTGCATAATTGCGGTGAGTGCTGAAGTGGTTAGCCAGTGTTGGTAAATCTTATTAAATCTTTACTTTTACTTAGGACAAAGATGTGGACGCAGATGTGGTATAGGTAGATGGATGTGTTGGTGTCATTATTGTAAATTATATTATTGCTGGGTAGATTCAGTGGAGTAGACGGGCAGAAAGTGGAATATGAAATGGAACATAATGGAGTCAGATAAAAACGTACAAATAAAAACGTACAAATATAGACCTATAAAGCTTTAATCTTTAATCCATTCACTGCCAATAAACTATTCTTATACGGTAGATTTTATTTTTCAAAGCCAGACTGACTCAGTGGATGGAATAGAGTAAAGAATGACTGGTGACTAACTGTTTTATTTTTTTTCTTCATCTTAATAAGAATAACTGTGGTTGAAGCAGGATTAGGTGAGGCCACGCATGCTGTTGTGCATCACTAAATAACAATGTGTCCTTTTAGCTGTTCATAGAGTACGAGCGTGGCTCCTTCTCCCTGAAGCTGCTCTCTACAGAGGAGGTCAATGATGTGGTCGCTCACATAGGAAACTGTCTGCTAAGGATATGTCCCGGTCTACCACCTAGGTGAGTTCCACCTCTACGTGTTTGTGATTGTGGGCAACATAACAATTTATGTGTTTTTATTTTGTGGATTCTTTTAAATGTACCAGTCATGTTAAGAGATTTGAATCAATCCTAATAAAGATTCATCTCACAGTATTTTCTATTATCAATTCCTGCTGCGTTTTATGTCTGCATATGCATTTTGATTTTGCATGTTATAGTGTAGCCTATGTATTTATTAGTCTTTAAAAGAATAAGTGAAAAATGTTACCAGCACCCAGAGTTTAACCAGACACACACTTTGGCTTGATCTTTAGAAGTTGCTGTGGTTGAGTCACAGCAACAGTAGCCTATACTGTATTTAATGTCCCAAAAAAGTGTTTGGTAAAGCTTACGCTATTCTTAGTATATTAAAGTACACAGATATTCACCATCAACTAGTTGCTGCTCTTTATTAGTCATTCCAAAGCACTTAGGCCTGCTGTATTAATACCTTATTCTGCATGACCATATTCTAAAACTACTGGGCTATTAACTAAGAGTTTTTTTCTCAATAACCTACAAATTACTGCTTATTGATAGTACGTAAGTAAGTAAGTAAGTAAGTAAGTAAGTAAGTAGGTTGTAAGATCTTGCTCATAACTAATTCACTAGTAGTTTGACACGTATTAACCTACACAGGTTCTATTTTAAAGTTGCCTCCTCTTCACCACCTTAACTACCTCAACTACAGTGGTGTCATTTGGACTTTTCATTAAGATGTCATAAATGTTTTGAGGCCAGTGTGACAACAGGGAATACAGTACCAAGGGGATTTACAGAGTGATAGACCGATACAGTAGCTTTAACGTTATTTGTAGCTAAACTAACCGCTAACTACTGCTAACTGTAGCTGCTGTTAGCCAGTTAGCAGGTACTTTGGCAACAAGTAAAGCTATCTGTCCATCACTCCATAATTTACCTTGGTACTGTATTGCCTGTCCTTTAAACATTTAATGACATCTTAATAAAAACTCCAAATGGTAACAATGTCGTTGGAGGCAATGGAAACATTTATGACACAATTTGATCTCATGACCGCCAATGTCAAAACCAACATTTCAGACACCGTAAGTGTAAAGAGGAGTTAACTTTAGAATAGGGAACCTGTGTGGGTTAATACGTGTCAAAATATCTCACTTTATTATGACTAATAAAAAGCAAGTATGCTACTAATATGCATGCTGATAAGCAACTAGTTAATGGTGAATACGTGTACCTTAATAGAAGCGTTACCATATTTTTGGTTGAGAACAGGAAGCATGAATATAAATGCAGAAATGATCACAGATGTAAAACCATAAACATTTATAACGTCATCTTGTAAACAGGAAAACATCATTGACTTGACAGAGAGGCTGATGTTTGTATGTTTGAGCTCAGCCGTTTTAAGGCTGCATTGCTTTAATTCTTTTGTTTTACATTAATTCATAATTGTGGGTTGAATTGAATTACTATTGTAGTACTCATCAGTAGCTACTCAGCAACTTCCTGCTTTACAACTGTCCATCAACAGGTAAGGCAGTAAGAAAGTAGCCTGGAGCTGCTTGTTTTAGAATTTTTTTTAAACGATTATAGGCTTTTGAACATTTCACCAGCTACAATGTTTGGGAAATGTAGAAATGAGATGACTAAATTATGTTTTAATCTGTCTTCTCAGTAAAGTGATGAAGAAGCTCTGCATGGAGCCTCCAGACAGGCTAACCTCTCTGCAGACTCTGTGGGAGAACAACAAGCCTGCTGAGCCTGGACCCTGTGGTAGGAATCTATAAATCTACCATAATTACTGTGTGCTACTTTATGCCATTCCTGAAATGATATATGACGTGTGTGCGTGGGGTTGGTATAGTCAGTTATACAGTGAGTTTACGGTATAGTTTTACATGGGTGGATTAAAGAAGCAATTATCATTCCTGATAAAAAATTGATTGCAATTTCAAATTACATGCATTTTTGCACAATCTGCAGCCCACAACCTTTGGTTGTTTCTCTCTCTCTCTCTCTCTTTTTCTCTTTTTTTTTCTTTTTTTTTTTCTCTCTCTCTCTCTCTCTCTCTCTCTCTCTCTCTCTCTCTCTCTCTCTCTCTCTCTCTCTCTCTCCCTCTCTCTCAATCTCTAGGTGGGTTTTCTCAGATGTACAGATGTGTTTGTGACTGGTTGGGGCTGCCTTACAAAGAAGAGGTGCAGTGGGTCAGTATTATTTACATTCTTTTGTGCATTGGCACAGCATTGACACATCCTGGTTAAAATGTGCTTCAGTGGCTGGGTGACATAAAACAGCATAAAGCCATTTGATACATAGGATAGCCACAACAGTGTATGAATATTTTACCAGTTTCACTTGTGTCTTTATATTTCTCTTTTTTAATGCTTTTGCTCTTTCTTGTCTAAAATATCATCCAATTATCCAAATAACTCTAATTACTAAACTAATTAGTTTACTGTAAACGTTTCATCTGCTCTGTGCATTTAAGTCATATAGATTTATATAGAAACAAGCAAGAACAGTTGTGTTTTTTTGATAACATGATATGATAACATGAAAACATTTAACATTTTTGTTGACAGTTTGTTAACACTCAATTTGGTTAATTGTTTACTTTCCAGGATGTAGACACCATCTATTTGACACAAGACACCAGAGAACTCAACCTGCAGGACTTCAGCCATCTGGAGAATAGGTGAGTGTTGGCACACAAAAGTAATAGAGTATAAAATATAACCTTAGCAAAGTGGAACAAATGTGGCCATGTAGCTAAAAACATTTGTTGGAATAAAAGTTAAGAGGTATTGCAGGTTTGGCATGATTTATTTTTCATGTAGAAATTTGCTGAAGTCATCACTAAATTAAGGTGGTACTGATGAAGAACAGTAGGAGCTATGACCTTTTCTTTCCTCCCTGTCTGCTCCTCCTCAGGGATATGGTGGCTATAATAGCAGTCCTGGAGTTTAACCAGTGGTTCACCAAGCTCTCCAGTAAGGACTATAAACTGGTTAGTACCCCTTTTTCTCAAGATCCACACCATTTGCTCACTAATCATGTCTGCTTGGTTTGTGCATCACTATGTTGAATAAACATTATCACAGTGTTAGTGTGCTGCCAAAAAATTGCTAAATAATGCAGATATAATCCCATCTCAGAGTTAAGTGGTCTCCCTGTGTACCTGCCTGTCAGTTTGTTCTCTATTCCTCTTACATTTGTAAAGGTCCTACTTCTCACTTCCTTATTGCACTACTACTGCACTGAGGTTTCTGTTCTGTCTGTTAATGTATTTGTTTGTTTTTTCCCCCGTGCTATAAAAAGTAGGATGAGGCCTGTGGGTCTCTGTCCGTTCATCTGTCAAATACCATATCTCAATTGATAAACTATCACAGACACCAGCAGATTTGTCCAAAATGTAGGGAATCAGTGTGTAAACAAGACAAAAAGGCTACAGACTAGGGTGACCAGGCGTCCCGGTTTGACTGGGACAGTCCCGATTTTGAATTACTTGTTCCGAGTCCCGACAAAAGCCTGTCGGGACGCTAAAATGTCCCGGTTTACGCCAGGAGCGGTGTCAGATGATTTTGCCGAGGCTTCAGCCCCAAATGTTTTGAGTGTAGCCCCGAATGTAACTTTGTCCAGTTTATTCCGAAGCGAATAGAACGGGCAGCTACATGCGGGGTCCGACCATGCTGTATTTGTTGCTATCGCCTAGCAACCGTCTCTACGTGAGGAAAGCTATGAAAGCCGGGTGAAGTTTTCGGAGGAGTCATAGCCAAATCAGTCTAATACATTGATGCCATCAACACAAAGTTTAGGAGCGCAATACCAAAGCCGGTCTACGGAAAGCCGTTCCACTCCCCATTCAGCCCCATTGTACCGAATTTGGTTGCAGTTCCACCAGAGTTCCACTGGGGGTGATCGCGGTCCAGTGCAAAATGAATGGGACTCTATGGAGCTAGACGGCTAAATGTGTCTCTTTGCCCGATTGTTGTTGAGAAACCTCAGATTTGATTGTAGTTTTTGCAAGTTCAACATGGGTTATAGGTCGAAAGTTGAATGAAGGAGTACTTATGTCCTTTTGATTTCTTACAGGGTGAGTCGTTGTTGCCCATAACAAGCTAGCATTCTGCTAATGAATGCTGAATGGTCAGTGAAGGTCTGATTACGATCGGAGATCCAAAGCGGCATCCAAAGCAGAACCCGAATGTCAGAGTGAATATTTCGGCGTGGTCTTTAAAACATTAGCAAACCTCTTTCTAGCATGTGTAATGACAGGGAGAGCCGAACCTGTTAGCTGTGTTGTCGATGCCTCGAGAGAAAAAAGGAAGCGACTCAGAGCTTGCCGTAAAGCAGTATCTCTGGCCGTATATGTGTATGACGTCATTGACATTTTAAAAGGCTTTTTAGAACAAAAAAGCGACTTTAAAAAATCTAACACCCAGCAGTGTATTTTCTTTGCCTCCCCTTTCAAATGCAACATTCAAATTACTAGACAAAAAATGATATCCTGAGAAAAGTGGATTTTGAGGGGTATAGCTCCATAGAGTCCCATTCATTCAGCACTGGCCTGTGAGCGCCCCCTATATGGAACTCTGGTGGAACTGCAACCAGTTCAGAAGCCGGAAGTAACAAGGGAGTGGAACTTCTTCCTATATTAGAAATTCTTTAGCAATACTAATGATTTAGTTTGAAGTTCCTGTGACGTGACGTTTCCAGTCTACGGTTCAGACTCAAAACACACGGAGCTCTGAAGCAGACCTGTGCGTCACTTAGTGTCCACTCTCTCTGTAAAATGCAGCGCAGCTTCAGGTTTATGGATGCGCTCAGCTGTGGACATGCTGCGGTAGATGTGTGGCGTTTGTGCTCCATGTATTTCTGGAGCAGTAGTTTCAGGTTTCCACCTCCGATGTATAGCAGCGTACAGCCACTTCTCTAGCTAAACTATTTGTCTCATTCAGAGACCAGAGACCCAAACGGGGCTCTGTGTCTGTCAGAAGGTCTGAGATCTACCGTATCAGCAGAGCAATCACTTAATGCACAGCAGACTATGGTGCAAGTAGATAATTTTCCATCATCTTAGTTCAGCATGTTTGCATGCTAACATTTTCTAATTATCACTAAACCGAAAGTACAGCTGAGGATAATAGGAATGTAATTAGTTTTGCTGGTATTTATTGAACCAAAGTACCAGACAAATAAAAGTTTTGAGCCTGGACCAAAGTGGCAGACTGGGATGGACTTACAGATTGACCAACCAACAGGCTGACATTGCCATCCATAGAGCCACACTGCTAGCATGTCTAAAGATAGTTTTGATAGTTGAATGAGAGGGTTACTGCATAACAGGCTAATTGGCATACTGTACTCCCAACTCCAACGAAAAGCAAAAGTTTGAATTTAATTATTGCGTTATGGCCGTTTAAAAGTGGCATGTAATTAAAGGTCAACATTTCTAAATCTAGTTTTAGTGAAACTTGGTTGGCTGATGGATCCTGTTACAAGTTGGTCGAAAAGCTGCCTATATTTCACAATTTGCCTATTATTAATACTTATCATCCTCATATCCCTGTTATGTCTGTCTCTTCCTATATAAAGAAAAATATATATCCACTCTGTGTCTGCAATTACTACACTACATGTCTCTCACTCTACCTTTGACTAACTATTTATCTGTATCTGCCTATACAGAAATGTTCCCCCTTTGTTCCCTCCATCTTCCCCTCCTGTCTTTTGACTGAGGATCAGTCCAATGTTCTTGTGTGATAAGACTCATAATCCTAACGAGACAAAGGGGCTCAATGTCTCAGGCTGTTGACCCCCTGCAGCACTCCATTACAAACTCTCCCTCTCAAGGCTTCGCTCAGTCTCACCAATTACCACACGCAGCTTCCTCAGTCCAAACAATTATCTCACGCCTCCGTCACAGACAATTCCTTTTGTATTGAATTTTAAAATCCTGCACCTCACTTTGCCATGTGCATATTTAGGCTCAAATACTCACACAGGCACATGTGCATCGTGTGTCCTTTCTATCCCAGATTAGTGTGTATTATAATGGACCCTAATGCTTCTGTGTTGGGAAGGTTACAGTGCATGTTTATTCAAATGTTCTTTTGGTGATGTTCGCATAGATACCACTTCTTGTGTTTTGGACTGTGATGCAGATTTTGTGTGCGTATTTGGTCACTGTTTAATGCAGCAAAAACTCCTTTGGGTGTTTTTTTTTTTTTTTTAGGAAACTTCAGTCTTATTCTCCCATTGTTTTATCTGTGTGAATGTTTATACAATGATAATGGAGAATCAAGGGGTGAAAGGATGTGCTTTGGATTGTGATTGTGAGTTATTTTTGATCCTGTGCCAATGGAAACAGTAACAACTTACAGTAGAACGAGATGTAAAAAGGGAAGAGAGAGTGATGACCGCAAACAGGGCAGTGAGACAGAAACATAAAGGCCAGTGGGAGAGGTCATTGGACAGAGTGAATGGGTAAGATGCCTGATAAATAAGGAAATGAGTCAGAAGGTATCAGGAAAGAGAGATCCGATTTAAAGAATGAAGCCTTTACTTTCTACCAGAAGGTCAGTTGGTGTTCCTGCCAAATCTATTGGCATGTGAAAGCTCAACTCAAGGGCAACACTGAGCCTGAACTATTGTATCTGTGCGACTGTGTACAGTTGCATTAGGAGTATCTAATAGAAATGTCTGTGGATCATAAAGCAGGAAGAAAAAGACAAAAGTGAGAGGGAGGGAGATACATTAAACACACATGCCTCTCAGTCAAACAGAGAAGGAATCAGTGGGCTGGATAATACAACACACACACACACACACACACACACACACACACACACACACACACACACACAAACACTCTCTCTCTCTTTCTCTCACACACACACACACACAAACAGCCGGCTATCACTGCGAGGGATAATGCTGCTCATCCTCAGTTCAATCAGGCTGTTTGTCTTGTTGTCTAATCAAGATGCTGAGCCAAAAATGAGAAAGGAGGAGAAGAAGAGGAGAGGACGGCAGCGATAAGAGGACTTGCCCCCCTGATTACTTCATGATCACACAGCGTGTGTTTGCGTGCACATGTGTGACTGTGTGTGATGTATTTGAGCAGAACGTAGGGTCAGAGCAGCACAGCATGACAAGGCTCTTATTTAATAGATGGTAAATGGTGCAGTGCACATGCTGACAGTGTCACTGTGCTGTCCCCAACAGTTTTATTGTGAAAATACAGCCTCCTTTGTATGCTCCCTCTCTCTCTGCTACAGTATGCTATGACCGTCTCCTCGCTCCTCCTCCTCTTCTCGATTTCATCCCTCACTACCCTCATATCTCCTTTTTCTGTATTGTGTCATCCTTTCGCTGCCCTCTATCATTCTTATTCCTCTTCTGTAATACTCAGTTTCACAGAGTAAACATGTGAACAACAGTCTCGTTGTCTCTCCATTACCCCTCTCTCCTTCCCTCCCCTTGTTCTCTCCCCCTCACTGTAGATAACAGTGTGGGACAAAGTCACCAGTGTTTTGGCCACACTGTTGCTGCTGGCTGAGAAAAGCAGGCCCTTATAGCATGAATGTCAATTATCATGAATAACAACCAACAATGGTCCAATAAAGTTGTGTTTCTATGATGGAAAATGTTTGTGTTACGAATCAATGCAGATAATTAGTGTAGAAAATGTTGAATTACTGCAGTAAGAAACAGGATTTGTGTTTGTCTACATGTTTGAGTATGACACAGCACACAGGGAACTGTTTCAGTGAACATCTAGGTAGGGCACGGACGTCCAACTGTTGAATTTTTAATTACGTCTATATATATATATGAGTGCCTTTGCTCCCCCGACTCTCTATCCTGCAATGTGAAGACCACAGAAGCGAGAAAACTTTTCTTCCTCTGAAGTGTCTAAAGTCTGCTGTCCCCAGTCTCTCCTTGTTACGCATTAATGGTTTTTAAGCAGAAGAGACAGAATTTACTAGTATGCTGTTTTTTTTTACGTTCTGCAGTGCAGCTTTAATCGGCATAAATGAACAACTTTCCAGAGTAGCTTCGCAGAATTTTGCACAAGAACACTTGCTGGAATCATGTGCCCCAAAGATGTCTGTGTTATTCTTCTCCAAGCTTTGCTTGATAAGTCTATTTTAAAGGGGTGATAGAATGATTATATAGGGTATTTTACACTGTTCCTTAAGGTCTCCTAATGGGGTATGTAACATTGGTTGGGCTGAAAATTGCCCGAATGCTATTTTATTAGGCCCTTAACTACCCTGTGAATATGGCTCTATTTGGAACAAGAGCTTTTCTTCCAAATATGGTATGCTCATGAATATTCCGAATGAGCTACGCGCTGATTGGTTTGAGCAAACTACATACAAACATGGGAGACTGGACAGCAGGTCTCATATTTCAGACACTGCAAAGTTATACATTGTTTATCGGGCTATTTCGTTATTAAATTCACTTCTGAGACTTTTTTAAGTGAGAAATCAACTATATAAAGCTCAAATATGGGCCGTTTTACGAATATTGATGGATAATTGCAAATTTGGTAAGACTTTGTGTCGGAGTTCAGCCGCCGGTGCTGCCTCGCCGCCCGCTGGTGCTGCCTCGCCGCCCGGCCTGCCTTCCTTCACAGACCCCGGCCTTCTATGAGGTACTTGGAGCTCTGTCACGGCTGGCAGCCCACAGCAGGGACTACCAAACGCTGCTGCCCTGACAGAGCTCCAGGGCCTTCAACTCCCCTCTTCCTGCTAGCTAAATGGCCTGTTGTGTGAGAGTGAGAGCGCGGTCAGCGAGCTTGTTACACCAGCAATCTCTTACCACATGTTACACACATGTCACGCCACTTATACAACATCTAACTAAATGTCTTATAAAGCTAACAACGTGTCCGATTTCAAGTTAATGAATATTTGTGTAGACTAGCTAGGTGTTTCGTTAGCTGCGGCTGTCCCTTCAATTCTAGCTATATGTAGCTACAAATCACGGATAGTTAGCTTCATTTTTGGCGTAATTCGAGTGTATTTACAGTTTGAATTTCGTCACGCCACTTATACAACATAACTAAATGTCTTATAAAGCTAACAACGGTGTCCGATTTCAAGTTAATGAATATTTGTGGAGACTAGCTAGGTGTTTCGTTAGCTACGGCTGTCCCTTCAATCCTAACTAGCTATGTAGCTAAAAATCATGGATAGTTAGCTTCATTTTCGGCGTAATTCGAGTATATTTACAGTTTGAATTTCGTCACGCCACGTATACAACATCTACCTAAGGGTTTTATAAAGCTAACAATGGTGTCAGATTTCAAGTTAATGAATTTTTGTGAATTCCAGACGAATTCTAAGAGGAGGCTAGCTAGCTCTCGTTGATAGAGCTACATCCAGCCGCAGGCTCTATCGATGAGACTCGCGGACAAGCGGCGTTTATTTCCCCAATCTTTTGTTTAAATAACTCAACACATTAAAAGATTAACTGGAACCTGTGGTAACAGATTGCTGGCGTAACAAGCTCGCTGACCGCGCTCTCACTCACACACACCTGGCATTAGGAAGAAGGGAACTGCAGGCCCTGGAGCTCTGTCAGGGCAGCAGCGTTTAGTAGTCATTCACCCACAAAGCAGTGACTTTGCGCGGGTATGAAGTTCCGTGGGCTGCCAGCCTTGACGGAGCTCAATCGAGCTCACAGCAGGCCGGGGTCTGTGAAGGAAGGCAGGCCAGGCGGCGAGGCAGCAACACAGGCATCACCGGCAGCTGAACCCCGACACACAGTCGGACAAAATTTGCAATTAGACATACATTTTTGTATAACGGCCCATATTTGACCTCTACATTGTTGATTTCTCACATAAAAAAGTCTCAGAAGTGAATTGAATGGTAAAATAGCAGATGAACAACAGATGAAATACTGTATAATTTCTGAGATCTGCACGACCTAGAGTCAGAAGACTAACTGATCTCAGGTCAGTTGTGTAGCCTATGTAAATGTTGGGGCATGACAAGGAGAGAGACTAGAGCCAAATGAGGAGGAGCCGCAATAGTTGACGTCAACTATGGGGCTTGTTGAGATTTGCCCGTTTTCAGAGGCAGTTTCAAATAGTGAGATTTGCAGAGAAAAGAAGTGTCAATGGGATTTAGAGGTTCTATGTATAGTTACCCCCTAAACTGTCATTATTCAACTTTGACAAGGTAAAATTGGTTTTGCATTCTATCACCCCTTTAAGCCTCGGAGCTGGATCAGTTAATTAGTATATTTTTTATGTTTTTGAGTAACGGATCAGTGAGCTAAGATCTACTGTACTGCTGTGAGCATGAGACTCATAATATGTAACATTATATTTCTCACTTTTCATATAACTTACTATCGCTGTTTTATCGAGCACTAACACGTACATTTACAGATGTTTTTTCAGTCTTGTTTAAATTATACTCACTGCGATGTGTCTGTACATGTGTGTCTTCAGTCTGCAGATGTGTGCGAGCAGATTCTTCGGGTAGTGTCTCGCTCAAGTCGACTGGAAGAGTTGGTTCTGGACAACGCAGGACTCAAAACGTGAGATTATGCAATCTATTAAAGGGGCACCCCACCAATTTTACATGTTACTTCATTATGAGTTAATGAATAAAGACTACTACTGACAGAACTTGGTCAAGTGTGAGAAAATTACTCAAGTGTAATCAAAGGAGACTACACATTTTTAGCAGAAATCAAACTCTGTGTGTGTGTGTGAGAAATGTTGGATCCAAGTTTTTTAGAGCTTTGACCCTGTTGCATGAATGTTTGCCCTTTTAAAAAGAAGTCTGTTACAAGTCCCATAACTTTATTAAAATGCAATACTGCACTTCTATTCTGCTCTGCTGTTCTGCCATTGCAAGAAAAAGATATTTTTTTACCAAAGCTTTTTGATAGGTTGCACACGTGCATTGGTCACACACACATAACGGAGCGCCCTTTCACACTCAACAGGGATTTTGCCCAGAAGCTAGCTGCTGCCTTGGCCCACAACCCCAGCTCAGGACTCACCACCATTAATCTTGCCAACAACCCACTGGAGGACAGAGGTAGGATATCTGCTCTAATGTAGTCTAATGTACTCATCTCTGGTCTGTTATACTCTCTGCTGTACTTTGTTCTTTCTAAACAGCTCTTCTATATCAGGTATGGAAGGTAACTCTCCCACCAAAGTGAAATATTGAAAACATTCAGATTGCACTTGTCAAATCTTAAATGTGCGACATTCATACATTGTATACACCACATAATATATAAAGTTATATAGAGTATGATAATATTGACAGTTAAGGTTCCATTGTTACAGTGCAGTGAGTGCAACAGGTTTAATATTTCATCATCTCTATCCTTAGGCCGATCAGTCTATCTATCCAGGATACATTCCACCAAATATGCAGCCAGTTGCATGTAAACATACAACACATTTCTGGGGTTTACTGATCTCTGGCTTATTTGTTCTTATACAAAATTCGCCACAAGGATATGTTGAATGTGTTTTATCTCAAAAACGATACCTTATTTGTTTTTGACATTTTGGCTCTATGTCTTGCTTTGCTGTTTCCTCTCCGTGGCTGCAGGTATCTCCTCCCTAGGTGCTCAGTTTGCCAAACTTCATATGGGGCTCAAGCATTTAAACTTCTCCAAAACCTCACTATCACCCAAAGGTATGTGGCTGGCTTTGTATATAGTTCCTAAATCCGGTGGATGATAAATTAAATAATGTGCAATTTTGAAATGGAGTTGGTTGGAATGATTAAAATACAAAAAAATAATAATACATATATTGCGTTGTCATCAGATGGATTCACAGTTTAAATTTAATTTTATGGGCTCCCCATCAGTTGCAATCCACATCTTCCACTAATCTGATCACACCTATGGCTGTGTTGCTAATGACACTTAATTATTGCACTATTTAGAGAGAGAATTTTTATTGTGAGAAAGAGAGGGAGAGGAAGAAAAATATGTATTTGTAATGTGTCAGTGTGCTCTTTACATCTGTATAGTGTATGCATGTTTTTATTTGCATACATCCTGCTTACTGGACCACTTTCCTTTAGTCAGTAGAGCTTTAACGTCTTGGCACAATGGAAAAATTCTTCTGCAGTAATGGCCTTTAATGAAATGCTATGAAGGGGCTGATTGCTTTTCTTCAAAAAAACTGCTGGGGATTTGTAGCCGTTCTTGTCATAATTTCTAGATTAAATGTAGCCGCTGTTAACAATCACTTGGAGGTGAAATGTCTACTTGGTTCTCACCCAAAGTAAACGCACCAGGCTCTGTCTTCAGGGACCCCCGGTAAACATGCTCTGCTCTCAGGCAATCAATAAAGAGCTATCATATTTCACAGTGTAGGGTTAGTGAGAGGGCTGCACTGCTTAAACTGAGCCCTGCTCGTCTAGCCTAAGGCCCAATGCATAATCCGAACCCCACAAGCCCCCAATGCTCAAAGCAAATGTAGAGGATTGAGGGCATTTTTATCTTTTCTATCACTGTTCTGGTTTGATGAAGCTAAAGCAGATCCATCATTTGATCTTTAGAATTGTAATTCCAGTTGAATGTAACTTGAATATGTTGAAACATTTGAATCAATTGTAAACATCTTGAAAATAAATGTCACTGTCACTCTTCTCAGCTGTCTAGCTTTGTCAAGTCATTTACTTGACAGTCACACCTTGATTTACTGCTAGTTCAGCGTGTCAGTCATGTGATAGACGTGATACGAATCACTGGTTGTACGCAGAAAATGTCGATATCACGCGCACACTGCAGTAGAAATCCATGCATCCAAATACATACACATTTCCTGTCTCTCGAATCATATGAACTAGAGCAGTACTTCATGAGCTTTATCTTTCGATAATTATTTTAATCACTTTATTTTTTTATATTTTCTTGTGGCATAATAAAAATAAGAATGCCTCGTCCATAACATAGTGTGTCACCGACGTAGCATTACATTTACACAACCATGACCTTCTATGCATTTACTCTACATTCTGATCTCTTTCTTTCCTGTTTTCACCCACTGCTCATTTCCTCTGCTATTTCCTTCAATATGCTGTCAAAACATCAAGTGAAGATTTGAGTGTTGTGATAATGCTGACTGTGTGTGTGTGTGTGTGTGTGTGTGTGTGTGTGTGTGTGTGTGTGTGTGTGTGTGTGTGTGTGTGTGTGTGTTGTAGGGGTGAACAGCCTTTGTCAGTCATTGAGTGCCAACCCGTCCATCTCCAGCAGCCTGGTCCATCTGGACCTCTCAGGGAATGTCTTCCGAGGAGACGACATGCAGGTACTAACACTAATCCATTTAAGAGCTAGTAGCAACAACACTTAATTGATTGAAACAGGGCAGTGCTGCAGTTGTGCGGAGGCATTTTCAGACCGTTATCAATCAGTTAGCATGTCACTCTCATGATTGACATGAGGCATTGACTCAGGAAATTCAACATCTGTTTAGAGCACGGACACGGAGATATGAGAGAAACTCTACTGCGGGGTTACAATCACACACATTTCAGTGAAATACTGTATTTATAGCTGGACAAAATCATGATACATACAGACACAGAGGTTAGTATCATCTGTTGTCCCAAAATGCTGCAGTGACTGAAGATTTAGACGTAAGATGGTTTTAAAGGAATAGTCAGACATTTTGGAAAACACGCTTAACCCCTTCTTTTTTTTTTGCCAAGAGTTACATGAGACGGCCAATACCACTCTCATGTCTGTACAGTAAATATGAAGCTAGTGCTAGCAGCTGGTTAGCTTAGCTTAGCACTAGGACTTGAAACAGCTACAGTAGCCTCTAAAGTTAACTTATTCACTCAAGTCCCCGCCGGTTGCTTGACAGCCTCATGGGGACGGCGAGACCCCAGGACCTGCATCTTGCCAAGAAACATAAGAAAGTTTGAAATCAGAAATGACGGAAAACTATGAATTGGAGCAGGAAAGTAATAGTGGGATAATAAAAGAGAAAATATGAAATAAAAGACCCTCATTGAAGTTCACAAAAGCTGCATGCATTTGGCAGGAGAAAGCATGTCTCACCAATGGTCAACAAGACATCAATCTGCTAACATATTCTCCAGAAGATAAGGCCTCATCTTCTCTTTTATGACAATGTGTGTCATGTTTTGCTTTACATTTAGCATTTCTACCACTTCCTGGGTCAACGCAACAGCCTGGCAAACCTTGACCTCTCCAACACCGACTGCTCATTGGACCAGGTGAGTCAGGAGGCACATGGATATGATACCCTGCTTAGTAAAAGATAATCGAGTAAAGAAAAACCCTTTTAACCCTGCGTAAGCACAGCCGGTCTCCGCGGTCTTCTAACCAACTGGTTTTAGAAGTCCCAAGGTCAAGATACAAACGATGGGGTGATCAGGCTTTTGCGGTTGCTGCCCGAGACTCTGGAACAAGTTACCCCCTGATATTCGCACAATTACAGATGTTGCTCTTTTCAGGTCTAGACTCAAAACCTACCTGATTAGAATGGCTTTAATACGCAATAGTGGTGTGACAATTTCCTCTTCCTGTTTCTATGTAACCTTTTATGATTTTACTGTTTTTTACGTTTCATTCTTCTTATTGCAAGATATGTTGTTCTATTCTTAGTTCCTGATGTGAAGCACTTTGGATACCTGCTGGTTGTTGTAAAGCGCTATACAAATACATTTTGATTGATTGATTGATAATAATGCATAACACATTTTTAACAAAACAGGCCCTACAGAATAAGATATTTACTTTCTGTAAACAAACGGAGTGGTCCGTCATTATGCTGTATTGTAAGATGAAGTGCCAGCCATTGATATCGGTGTTGCAGGGAATGTCCAATCCAATTGTACACACCCACTCAATCTGTGTTGCGGTCTGCTGCTTGTGAAGCGATCTGAATACCGTATGTGATGTATTGATGTGGGTCTGAGAGCCAAATACAGCTTATTGATTAGTCTGAGATGTAGCCAGCTGTCAGCCTGTCACTGAACACATTGATTAGCTCCTAAATCATATTTTGTCTCTCACACGTACTGCCACATATAAATACATGTATACACTTCTAAACACACAACACAGATGCAATGCTTTCTTCTTCTCTCTTTAATAAGAGTCATACACAAAATGGCAAGAAGAGTGAGGGTTGGAAGGTGCCATGTTCAAACTCATGATTATTAATGCACGTTTCCAAATAAAGCATAACAAATTAAACTAGAACTGCAAGCAGTTATGACGGGGTCCAAGGCTTCCGACGCCAGTCGCCCCCGATAAAAGTCGCCCCCAACGACCCGGAGAGCAAGGGAAAGCGGGACCCAAAGCGTGATGGTGGGGAGGCAAACGTCGGAAAATATCGAGGGCGTGAGCCGCAAGGTCTGCAGTACGTTGCCGTTGCAAATATCCCATTAAAGGTCCCATGACATGGTGCTCTTTGGATGCTTTTATATAGACCTTAGTGGTCCCCTAATACTATATCTGAGGTCTCTTTCCTGAAATTCAGCCTTGGTGCAGAATTACAGCCACTAGAGCCAGTCCCACAATGAGCTTTCCTTAGTATGTGCCATTTTTGTGTCTCTAGCTATTGAAGAGGAGAGAGGGCGGGGCAAGGTGGAGGGTGGGGGTGTGTCCTTGACCAACTGCCACTTTTCTCGTTTGAAAGCCATGATGTCTCTCTCCCATGGGTTGGCCAAATTCTCTGGGCAGGCAAAGCAGAGAAAGGGGAGGTAACCTTGCTTGTTATGACCTCATAACAACAAAAATGTGTTGGCCACCTCCAGAGGGTTATGGCAAACAAGAATCTAAAGTTTTGCTTTGATAGCAGTTATTTTGGCTGAGATATGGCAAAGTTAGTGTTCTCATAGTTAGCTACACAAATGTGTTTGTGCGTAATATGCAAAATGTTATCCTATAAAAATTCTTTTGATAAATTTTGTCAGGTCGTTCTGGAGATGCTACGTGCCAAGTTTTGTGCAGATCGCTCACACGGTCTAGGAGGAGATCGAAAAAGTAGGTTTTTGATAAATCACGCTTTTTCACGCATAAAAGTCTAGGCGGAAATGGGCGTGGTCTATATCAGGCGATTCAGTTGGATCCAGGGAACGCGTGGATATATGGTTTTTGAATGTCTGGTGTAGGAGTTATAGAGCTAAACGCATTTTTTCTGCTAAAGCGCCACCTAGTGGTGGAAGTGGGTCAATTGTTGTGCCTGAGGTCCTTGCGGAGTTTTGGACCAGTCCTGAAAATGGCACCCCCTCACCATGTACGGTTTAGGCTGTAGTGGGAGTTTTAGGCGGAGAAGAATAATGATGATGATGATGATGGAAAATAATAATCCTTAGAAAAACAATAGGGTTCCACAGCCCTGCTGTGTGAACCGCGTAGCTTTGCTACCGCGGTTCCCAGCCCACTCGGGCTTGGACCCCTAATAATACTTCAGCTCAGATGTTATGGTGATATATTGTGTGTCTTCCAGGTTTGCTCAGCTCTGCTGCGAGGCTCGGTCGAATACCTCTCTGTTCTTAACGTGTCGAAGAGCATCTTCCCTCACAGGTAAGAGCCATCTGGGTGGTGCCAACAGTGAAAGAGGAAAATAAATTAATTTGATGCTGTAGCTTGAAGGTTGAGATGACATCCAAAGGCATCCCCAACTGCCACCTGCATATTTCTGCAAAATCGGGCCCTTAATGCAATGTCGATATTGAGTTGCATATATAAAACCGGTCTGGGATGTCATGTACGTTGTCATCCATCATGTACACACTGGAAAATGGCCCCATAACCCCACTGAGGCTTTTTTGTGGGTCTCCTTCCCATCTTAATATGGTACTGTCTACATCAAAGTGTCGTTTTGCCCTAAGAGGCAGATTTGACCTGAAATGACTTGTTACAGTAGCTGCTTTTAGCCAAAAACTCTGTCTGTATGTTGATGTGCGACACCTGCTGGTTACAAAGTGCCATTACAGCCATGATTACATTTGGTTGGAACATGATTCGATCGGGTTTGTAAATGTGCATGATTTGAGTGTGTTCAAATTTGAGTGCCTGCATATGTGTGTGAATGTGTAACAGATGGGAGGTGGGTGGAGTTTTTGTTCTCTTTATTATCTCGTTGCAGTGTGCCTCTAGGGGAGTTGAGGACCTCATCAAGGGGAGAGGGCAGCAGATGATGATGATGGTGGTGGGGTGTGTGGGGGGGGGGGTGAGAGGGAAGATTAGCAGAGGAAAGGTGAGAGAGAGGAGGAGGCATGGGGAGAGGAGGAGAGAACATAAGTGTAGTAAGTAAGGAAAGCTTCGTTTATATAGCACTTTTTAAAACACACAGTTACTAAGTGTTTCACAATTACACACAAATATTTTAAAATAAAAACACAGCACAATGAGAGAATGGGTTTTTAAAAGCTGCTAAAAAGAGTCAGAAGTTTCAGCAAATCTGATAATTGGGGAAGATGATTTCAGAAGGTTGGCGCTAAAACCGCAACTGCACTATCAACTTTTGTTTTTGCAGTTGAAGTGGAAGGAAATAAAGGGAATGGAGACTTGAAGCTGAAACGGTTTCTTCAAGAAGAGATAACAACTAAACTGGGTCACAGGCTTTTAGGATATGGCAAGACTACTAAAAGCTTAATGCTGGCCTGAACTCAGGACATCATTGAGCTGTATATGGTGTTGGATCAAAAGAGCTTGAAAGTGTCAAGTCATTAGTGTATCTGTCCGGCATTATTTTATGTCCTGCTGTCTTTTTGTTTCTGTAGGAAAGGCAAAGAGGTGCCTCCGTCGTTTAAGCACTTCTTCAGCAGTGCCATGTCTCTGAGCTCCATCAACGTGTCAGGGACCAAGCTGCCACCAGAGGCCCTCAAGTGAGAGAACAATTCATTCACATTTAATGTGTCTGAGGAGCTTCTGCCCCACATTCTCTGTGACTGTACATTTTGTTTCTCCTCTTCCTTTATTACCTGTATCACAATTTAAAGCTTTACATTTTTTGACTTTAAGTTACAGTCAGAACAAACTTGTCTTGTCTGCCTATATCACAGTGAGGAGCTGCATTAGAGGACAGCTGCTGCAGCTCTATCTGCCCTAACTGGGGCACTGCAGTTTAATGTTTTTTTTACTAAAAGTTGTATTATTTATATTTAAAGGGGTGATAGAATACAAAACCGAGTTTACCTTGTCATAGTTGAATAACGAAGTTCAATAGGTAAAATGGGCATACATAGAACCTCAAAGTCCCATTGACATCCCTTTCCTATGCAGATCTCACAATTTGAAACTGCCGCTGAAAACGGGTGATTCCCAACAAAGCTAATAGTTGACATCAACTCGGTGGCTGTACCTTATTGTACCTTATCGAGCGTAGATCTCAGACACTAGTTTAGATGTGCGCTGCTCTGTGTACTTTCACGGGAATTACAAAGAAGAAAGTTTGGAAGTTTTTCAAAGATATTGTAAATGAACCACGGTCGTAAATGCAGTGTTCCAGGCTGTACAGGGAATGCTGACACTTTTCACATTTCATCGCAAGCTGCTGGTCGTGGTGCTCCAGGTAAGCGGTAGTTGGTGATTCAGTTACCCCAGCATAGGTGACTGTGCACTGGTTACAGAGCACCATGAGCTGCCGGTCGTGGAGCTCTGTCAGGTCAGTGGTGGTTGGTGGTCTAGTTACCTCAGAAAAGGTGACTGTGAGCTGGGTACAGAGCACCGCGAGCTGCTGGTCGTGGTTGTGGTGCAAGTAAATGCTAAATGACAAAACTTACCACTCTGAAGTAGTCATTTCCAATCTATGTCGACTGGTTGCTACTCTACATCAGAGTCTTCCTCTGATTGAGACTCAAACATATACGGTTCAACACCTTATGTCTCCAGCTTCGCTCATTGTAAACCAACCAATCAGCGCGCAGCTCATCTAAATATTCATGAGCATACCATAAAAGGGAGAAAACCTCTCGTTTCATTCTAGGGCTATTTCAAAGGTTTGCATTAGGGTGCATAGAACAGCACCTGGGCCATTTTCAGCCCAATCAATGTTACATACCCTATTTGGAGACCTTAAGGAACAGTGTGAAATACCCTATATAATCATTCTATCACCCCTTTAAAGTTTGGATCTTGACAGTGGAAAAAAACAAATGGAGACAAATTGAACAAAATATATAACCCGTGTAGGGAAGCCTGGATGAATGCCCAGTCTACTAACATTTAGTTACACAATGAAACACTTTCAGGAATCAAAATCTATCTCCCAATACCTTTTTAAAATGATTTAATTATTTTATTCTTTAATTTTTATTTTTTAACTTCATTTTTGTTTTTTGTGTGCACATTCTTTTAGAGCTCTCCTGCTTGGCCTGGCCAGTAATCTCAATCTGAAGGAGGTGTCTCTCGACCTCAGCTGCTGTGAGGTAAGTCATTTCCCCTCATAAATCATTTCATTTAAAGTCTTCTACAATTTGTTAATTTGTGCATGGCTCGTTAGGGATCATTTCCTCGTGGCTGCACTGAAATCAAATCTTAATGTAGCATAGAGCTGAAGCACCTAACATTCATTACAGATGAATAAAGAGTTTTAAATGTATAACCAAATGCACTGACAACAGTGTTTTTGCAGAGGAGAGTAGAACTAGATCCCACAGCTGCAGTTACATTAACTGCATAGGCACAGGGATGCTCATGATAATGCTGGTAAATATGCTAAGTAAGTAGGGAACACAGTTAAAGCACAATGCTGTGTGTTTATCAAAAGACTGCAACCGGTGGATTTTTTTGGCATTGGTTTTGTTTTCTTAATTGTATTCCTTTATTCCTTTCTGTGACTCATATTAGCAGCAGCATTTGTGTAAGTGCCGTTGTCAGCTCAAGTTTGGAGAGTGAGGTTTTTAATAGTTAGGAACACCCATCCAGTGCAATCAGCTTTATAGGATCCACTCCAAAACCATTTGACAGGCCAGTGAAACTGTTAAGAGGCTGTATAATGGCATACTTGGCAGAAAGCAGGCAGGGGTGGAGGGGAAGAGATGAACAGAGTGGGAGGAAGGGGGCTTAGTTTCCGTCCCTAATTGTTTCATCACAACTCTCACCCACCCACACGCACCGGCTCCTCGCCTTCATCTACTCCCCTGCTCGAATAGAAAAAGACAGCTTGCTGCAGATTCAATGGGATTGCTAAAGATAACACATGAATGAAAATTACACAGGAAATCCAATTGTAGATTCCCATACAAGTCTTCCCCAACTGAAGCTGCGGGGGAAATGATATGTTCCATCCTTTTCGAGGTCTTAATGAACCGTTTGGTGGCGGCATCCCAAAACTGCGCTTTGAGTGGGCTGACAGAATGCAAAATAAGGACTGTGTATATGACTCTTGTTGAGTGTGTTTGTGCAACTGTGTGTGTGTGTGTGTCATTGGTGAAGACAGAAGTATGATCATTAAGCATCTGTGTTTTTTGTTGCTGGTAATTGTTGGCTTGGCTCTGAGTTGCTGTTCTCTCCCCCTAATGCTTCTGTAAGCTTGGCCATTGTGTAAGTACCAATGTGCTCATTCTTAATAATTAACATCTCATTCCATTTTTTATTTGCACGTCTGTTTTGGCAGATGCTTTATTTTCTGCTGATCTTATTCTTCCCGGGGGTCCATATTACTATTCTGGATGACGTGGTGTTTGAAGTTGTATTTTCATTTTCATTGACTGTATGGTCATTTTCCATCACCATGTTAGTCATTTTAAGTTAGTCATCGATTAGTCGTCTGTGCTTTGAAACCGAATGCTTGTTTCACCTATGCAGATGTTTTTGTATCAAACCACTTGCTTTGTTGTTTTCACAGTATTTGTTTAAACATTTCCACAGTGCAAGCCTTTGTGAAAGCACTGTGACATTTTGCAGTCATGGTGGAAAAAAACACTGATAAAGTAATTAGTTTTACATTTTATCAACTGGTGTGATTCCCAGGATCCTCATCCCATTGGCCAGGACTTAGCAGGCTCCACTGAACAATCGTAACCTTGCCTGTTGACATTTAGCAAATCAGAACCTTTTTTAAATATAGGTTTAATTATTGCAATTAACAGCTGTCTTATTCCAATTAAGGAGTCATGTATTCAAAGTGTAACAAGTTCTAGTTACCTGTACTGTTATTAGATGAACAGACCATATTTTACAATGTGTCACACCTACTTTGTGTGTTTGTGTGTGTGTGTCTTGCATGTGTTTATGTTTGAGTGTGTGTGTGTGTGTGTGTGTGTGTGTGTGTGTGTGTGTGTGTGGATCTGTGCCTGTGTGTTTCAAATCTGCCCCCCTGTCTTCCCAGTTGCGATCAGGAGGTTCTCAGATCCTTGAAGGTTGCATTGCAGAGATCCCAAACATCTCCAGCCTAGACATCTCTGACAACGGTGAGATAACTTGAACTTTTCAATCCTAACCTCATGTTAAATAAATAAATAAAGTTACCAGTTAACCTTATTTTTTTCTAACCATTTTCTCTGCCTCCAGGCCTGGACTCAGACCTGTCCACCCTGCTGGTGTGGTTGGCCAAGAACCGATCCATCAGACACCTGTCTCTGGGCAAGAACTTCAACAACATCAAGTCCAAGTAAGAATACAGTACAGACAGGATACCTAAAATTTAAGCAAGTGTGTACCCCAGAAGGGGAAAGAACTGAGGCATCTCTTGGAGGGTGATAGCAAAGGTGCAACCTGCATTTATTTTTTGTATTGATGCATATCATAACTTTGCTAAAGATACCATTGTTCTGTACATTCTGTATGATACTGTCATATAATTTGTTTTTTTATAGCTCTTATAGTACAAGAGATGTGATGGGAGGGGGGGACTTGTTAAACAAAAGTTGTAATGTACTACTTATGAGTGCAATGAAAAATCAATAAAGACATTGTAAAAAATAATAATAATACAGTACAGGGCTCCTCCTGTACTGTGCACAACTGACATGTACAGTACAGGGCTAACCTAAATCTTAGGGGTTAGGCCCGGTTTGGGTTTGGTTTGGTTGTGCTTTAGTGTGTATGTTGTGGGTGACCACAGACTGCTCCGTCAGATGCCATTTACAAACCAACGTGAAATCAATAGAGTCAAATAGATGGCAGGGTTTGATCTTACAAATGCCACATGGCACTGATCTCTATCTTCCTCCCTGAGAACTGTTGTTGTCCACTATATACTTAGTCAAAGTACATAGTGAGGGGATCAAGATGACCAGAGATCTACAACATGTTGTATTCAAGATGGAATTGCACAGAATAATCTAGAAAGAGTATATTCTGTAGATTTTTCTATACTTGAGTATACAGAAAAATCTGTGCAATGCAGTTTTTTAAAAGATTGTCCTATATTTTCCTCAAATGTTCTTCCTGTCTTTCTTCTGCCTAACTTAGAAACCTTGCTCCAGTGTTGGACAGCCTGGTCCACATGATTCAGGAAGAGGAGTCGGTGAGTTTTTAATTTCCTTCTCTGTCTGGCTTTTGTGAGGGACAAGAGATAAATGGTGATGGGGACAGTCCTCCAAACAGATGCTTCAGTTTCAAATCCTGTTATCAGCCAGCATCCAGCTAAAGCAAATCACTGAATCTCCACCAGCTGCTCTACAGCTGACCTCTGACCTCTCCTGCGCAGGGTGGTGTGAATATAATTACCCTACAGTGATCAATAAAGTGTCACATTAAACTGAAACCATGTGGTTTGTGAGAGCTGTACTGAAATATGCATGCTGTTTCACTCATATAAAGGGTCTGGTGCATACATTACTACAGCATTACAAGTACAGTACATCATGGAAACGTCTCACAGGATTATGATCCAAGCATTTAAAACTGACAAAAACTGACAAGACTTTTTTTACTTTACATATCACTGTCAACATATCTGCAATTACCACCATCTCAATTCAGAATGTATAAATGAACCAGAGATGATAGCTTAGCCTCTACACTCCCTCCATCCACTGGATTTCTGAAGGGGGAATTATCTAGATATTACAGGGAAGGGGAAGCTATAGTTTTCTTTCTTGCATGAAATAAAGGCATCTTCTCCAGCTTCTAGCTGCCCCCCTACTTTCTGTCTCTCAATCCATCACACTCATTATTTTTTTTTATCTCTCTCTCTCCATCATGGGAGCTGTAACAGATTTTGCCCCGGTGTCTGCCCTTTTTTTGTCTACCACAGAGGCGAATGTGCTAGATTGATGGTCCTTTTGAGCCACTCTGTGCTGGACCAGTCTCTCTCTCTCTCTCTCTCTCTCTCTCTGTGTGAATGAGCTGGTTATCTGGCTGTGCAGGTGGGATCAGAAAGAGAAGGAAAGGAGGGAGAAACTTAATGGATGGGTATTGAAAAAGTGATATGCAGAGGTTAAGGGTTGTAGGTCAGAGGATGTTCATTAGAGGTGGATAATAAGGAATAAAAAAAAGGTAGGAAGTAAAAATGGCAGATAATATAGTTCTTTTGTAGCTTACATAAGAGATGATCTCATAGAAGGGTTTGTTGATGAAAGTAGCTGTGGTGCATGGATTTCTATGGATCAAGGATGTAATGTGTGCACTTGCATGTTGTGTGCGCCACACGTTGTGTGTTTAGAGTATGCACATTTTATCCTGTCTCTCTACGTGTGTGTTGGAGAGAGACAAGTGTGTAACCACTCTCTTGGGTATCTTTCAACCAGAGCTGACGTGCAAACACAGATAAGTGAAGGCCTGTAGTGATAACAAATTTCGTTCAGCAGCACATTTTTCCTCTTTCGCCTGTGTATAACAAGGAACACAGAATAATTATAACACACAAACCAACAACTCCAGGCAGCACCCTGTTGTGTTTCTGTGTCCTGGCCTGAGTCCAGACAGACAGATCTCAGATACCGCACGGCTGCCTGAATATAAACGGATACACCGTGTTTCAGAAAATATTGATATCACTCTTATATTTGTGCAGAAAGAGCTTAGTGATGACTGGACAACAATGTAAACAGCTAGCCTGGCTCTGACCAAAGGGAACTGAATCTGCCTTCCAACACCTGGACTGTCTTGAACTATAGTATCTTTCTGCTCAGCTGGTTACCTGTAAACCGCATGGTGAGGATGAGACTGGGAACAATTATTCACACTAGTTTCACACTTAAAAGATACTGTGAGGCCGCTTAATTACAATTGGACATAGCAAGGTGAGCGGTTTCCTTGTTTTGTTTTTATTATGCTAAGCTAAGATAATCGGCTGCTGTCTTTCCCCAAAATGCTGAACTATTCCCTTAATCCACAGAAAGAAAACCTCACAAATTAAAAACAAATTGCAGAAATCTTTTATAGAACAAGAACCTTAGATCAAAATAAAACATCAGATTAGACTTTTTTTATCAGCAAATCTGCCACCATTGACAGCAAATGTATTCCTTGTATATTCATTCCTTATACAAACTACAGCACATGCAAAACCACAGACCAAAGCTTCTTAGTAGTAATTATCATACCATGCTGATAATTGTTTTGGTTTGTTATGGCAGTAAGAAAAGGGATGCAGGAGACATGTCTTTTCGGACATTCATTAAATAGATTAATTTGTCTCTGGTATTGTATTGGTAAAATATGATAAATCAGGTTTTTAATTGAATTATGGGGACAAATACAACGTGTATTAATGTGATATAGATAGGAGATGTCAATGTGTCTGCCTGATGGGAGTCACAGACTTTCTCTGTCTTACTGGTTCCAGCGGCTGCCTTCCTCAGTGCTACACAAAGACTCTTCCCCCTCGTGCAGTCTTCAGTAGCTGTGTAGCTGCTGACAATCCACAGATGGTCTGCCGTTATACAGTCGCTAATAGGCACGATGATATACCACTGAAGCAGTCGCGCTAGTTGCGGATAGTCCATCTGGTGAAAAGTTTATACCAAAAACGCCTTAAGCGTAAACATTCAAAATGCAAGATCAGCTAAATGACTTCATCTAGTGAAAAATCCCCAGGAAGAGGTGGTCTTAGGCCTAAAAAGTAGCCAATTGAAGCTTTACACGCATGTTCTGAGAGTGATCATTGGAGCATTTTTCAGGGGGAGGATCTCTCTTTTTGGACAATAGAAAGTGGAGTTAGACAAAGGAATCTTTAGCAAGCTTACCGGTACTTGCTCAGGCTTTCTTGTGTGTTGATTTTCTTTCGTGCACATTAAAGCTCTTTTTCTAATCTGATTCCCTTGACTGCTGCGTAACCCTTTTATAACTCTTAAAACTTGCACCTAAAGCGAGTAACGAGGATCATAGAGCGGTCGCAGCAAGCGGTGGAGTCCGCGCCGCTTATCTGGCCTTGAGCTGCGGACATTTCAAATTTACTTCTTCAGTATAAGGTCACTTTTATTTGCACATCTTGGGTTACAATTTCTCATTTTCTTGGTTTTATTAAACAATGCTTGTATGCGTACACAGGGTAATGATTTCACAATTTGAGTATTAATAAAGGCTGAGAATCCGAGGCCCTGAAAGTCTTAGCCATTGGAAGGGACAGGACTTACAATTACATTTGTCAGCACAACATACAGATGTTACCATTGTATACTTCCCTTCTTCTACATTTCTTGCTACAACCCGATGGTATTGGTGCACTGGATTTCTGCTACAGTAGGACATTTTTACTCCAGGTTTTTATTTTTATTATTTAGCTTATAGAAACCCTAGTGATGGAATCTTGTTTTTTACTTCACGTCACTAGAGTAAGAATAAGCTACTGTGGCTTCTCGTCCATAAACATGTACCTATTTAATTTGCATGTTCAATGTCTGCTCAGTGCCACACAGGAGCACATGCAGGCAGTAAATAATTATTTCTGCATCCTCAGACAAGACATAAAAAAGTAATTTTCTGCCTTTTATAACCCTGTTGATACTATTCCATCACTCATACTATACATTGCTGTCCAAAAGAATCTGCCTATAAAATACCCTTAACTTTATCAGTCTCCTTTAAAGGCAGCAGCTTCATTAGAGAGGAACTCGCACATCATTCAGACCTTACAGGGACTTGCTTCTTACAGTGCTGTATGCTTTTGCATCTGTGTACTGTTCTTGTGAAAACGGCCCCCAGGAGTCTCCAGCTGTGTAAATGGCATACATCATAGATTAGCGCAAATCTGGTGAACAGACAGGCACTGTTGGACATTTGTAAGCCCTCATATCACTCTCACATCACAACATAATCCATTTGATCCAGTACTGCATTTTTCATTTTGCCTTGTGGAATGCCTTGGTTTGAAAGATAATACCTCTGACATTTTAGAGAAGTCTTTTGCAAGTCCACTTGATCCTCTGATGAATGTTTCAATTGGGGTTTGCTCTTTTGAGTCACCACCAGCCCCTGCAGGAACAGATAGTTTTATAATTAGTGTTATATTTGCAAAAAAATAAGTTGGACGACAGGCCATTTTGAAAAATAAGTAAATAACCCAGATTTATTACCTGGTGTTGACACTAGTCTGACTTAAATGGTAGGCAGTAAGTGAATCCTTATCAGCCTTTGAATGTGGAAAAGGGATGCTTTTTAATGTTTTCATTGATTTTAAAAAGCTTCAGAAATGTTAATAATGATGTCAAAGTTGCTGTGAGCTCTGACAGCCATGCCCGACTGCTTGCTCACATTCTGAGGAAATAAGTCCCATACAGTAAATAGAAGACACGGGGAAAACTAGCATCCGTAGACAATAAATAAATTCAAGGTCAATTTGGCAGGAAAACAAGCTGGCAGTGGTTAAAGGAATATTAATGCTCTCAATGTCAACATTAACATTGGCAGTGATATACAACAAGGGCCAAGAAAGCTCTTTTTCAATGCTTGCTTGCTGGTGATGCCAAAACTAAATAAACACAGAGAACTGGAAGGCAGTTCATCATGTCTGATTCTATTGAACAGCCTGCAGGCGGCAGATAAACCAAAGATTGTCCTGCTTTTGTGTCAGTCACAAACAAATCAGATATAACAATCATACGATTGTATTTAATCTCTTGTTCTCGTAATATTAACCCTCTCTCAACACTTTTTTCTTTTCACCACCTCCCACACTTAAATACACTTCTTTCTTTCTCCCCAAACACCCCCCCGCCCCACAACCCCCCAGCCCCTCACCTCTCTGTCTCTAGCAGACTCCAGACTGAAGAGTGATCTGACCATCGTTTTGAACGCTCTCGGCAGCAACTCCTCGCTAACCAGGTTAGACATCAGCGGGAACGCCATGGGGGACATGGGAGCCAAGATGTTGGCCAAGGCGCTACAGATCAACTCTAAACTCAGGTGAGCACATGTTCAGGTGTCAAAGGCTATGTCACATTATGATTTATTTTTATAATTAACAATAAATCACATACTTTTACACCTTACATTATACAAAGCTGCCTAAATTTGACCATTTATGCACTGAAACCCATGCAAATGTCTTTCTTATGGAATTGAATTTGAAAACTCACCTCAAAGAGGAACATTGGATGAAATTACATAAGACTGCACCTTGTTGTAAGAAATATTTTACACAACACAGTTTCATAGTGCCTCTTGGTTGTTAGTAGATCATCTCTCTGGATTCATTAGTTCCAGATTTGTTTGTGTCACAATGTGTGTTTGTCTGTGCAGGACTGTGTTTTGGGATAAGAACAACACCGGCCCTCAGGGTCTTCAGGATGTAGCAGCCGCTCTGGAGAAGTAAGTAGCTCTGTCTGTATCTGTGTATACTGATAGTGTGTGTGTGTGTGTGTGTTTGTGTGTGTGTGTGTGTGTGTGTGTGTGTGTGTGTGTGTATGTATGTATGTATGTATATATATATATGTATATGTATATATATATATATATATATATATATATATATATATATATATATATATGTATATATATATACAGTGCCTTGCGAAAGTATTCGCCCCCCTTGAACGTTTCGACCTTTTGCCACATTTCAGGCCTCAAACATAAAGATATAAAACTGTAATTTTTTGTGAAGAATCAACAACAAGTGGGTCCCAATTATGAAGTGGAACGAAATTCATTGGCTATTTCAAACCCTTTTTAACAAATAAAAACTGAAAAAGTGGGCGTGCAAAATTATTCAGCCCCCTTTACTTTCAGTGCAGCAAACTCTCTCCAGAAGTTCAGTGAGGATCTCTGAATGATCCAATGTTGACCTAAATGACTAATGATGATAAATAGAATCCAGCTGTGTGTAATCAAGTCTCAACGTATAATGCACCTGCTCCGTGATAGTCTCAGAGGTCCGTGTAAAGCGCAGAGAAGCATCATGAAGAACAGGAACACACCAGGCAGGTCCGAGATACTGTTGTGGAGAAGTTTATAGCCGGATTTGGATACAAAAAGATTTCCCAAGCTTTAAACATCCCAAGGAGCACTGTGCAAGCGATAATATTGAAATGGAAGGAGTATCAGACCACTACAAATCTACGAAGCCGGCCGTCCCTCTAAACTTTCAGCTCATACAAGGAGAAGACTGATCAGAGATGCAGCCAAGAGGCCCATGATCACTCTGGATGAACTGCAGAGATCTACAGCTGAGGTGGGAGACTCTGTCCATAGGACAACAATCAGTCGTATACTGCACAAATCTGGCCTTTATGGAAGAGTGGCAAGAAGAAAGCCATTTCTTAAAGATATCCATAAAAGTGGTCGTTTAAACCTGGGAGACACACCAAACATGTGGAAGAAGGTGCTGTGGTCAGATAAAACCAAAATCGAACTTTTTGGCAACAAATATACAAAACGTTATGTTTGGCGTAAAAGCAACACAGCTCATCACACTGAACACACCATCCCCACTGTCAAACATGGTGGTGGCAGCATCATGGTTTGGGCCTGCTTTTCTTCAGCAGGGACAGGGGAAGATGGTTAAAATTGATGGGAAGATGGATGGAGCCAAATACAGGACCATTCTGGAAGAAAACCTGATGGAGTCTGCAAAAGACCTGAGACTGCGGACGGATTTGTCTTCCAACAAGACAATGATCCAAAACATAAAGCAAAATCTACAATGGAATGGTTCACAAATAAACATATCCAGGTGTTAGAATGGCCAAGTCAAAGTCCAGACCTGAATCCAATCGAGAATCTGTGGAAAGAACTGAAAACTGCTGTTCACAAACGCTCTCCATCCAACCTCACTGACGCTCTAGCTGTTTGCAAGGAGGAATGGGCAAAAATGTCAGTCTCTCGATGTGCAAAACTGATAGAGACATACCCCAAGCGACTTACAGCTGTAATCGCAGCAAAAGGTGGCGCTACAAAGTATTAACTTAAGGGGGCTGAATAATTTTTGCGCCCAATATTTCAGTTTTTTATTTGTTTAAAAGGTTTGAAATATCCAATAAATTTCGTTCCACTTCATGATTGTGTCCCACTTGTTGTTGATTCTTCACAAAAAATTACAGTTTTATATCTTTATGTTTGAGGCCTGAAATGTGGCAAAAGGTCGAAAAGTTCAAGGGGGCGAATACTTCGAGGGCACTATATATATATATATATATATATATGTGTAGTATATATATATATATATATATATATATATATATATATATATATATATATATATATATATATATATGTGTATGTATGTGTGTGTGTATATGTGTGTATATATGTGTATATATATGTGTGTATATATGTGTATATATATGTGTGTGTGTATATATGTGTATATATATGTGTGTGTGTATATATGTGTATATATATGTATATGTATGTATATATATATATGTGTGTGTGTATATATATATATGTATATATGTGTGTATATATATGTATATATGTGTATATATATGTATATATGTGTGTATATATATATATATATACATACACACATACATACACACATACATATACATATATATATATATACATACATACAGTACAGGCCAAAAGTTTGGACACACCTTCTCATTCAATGTGTTTCTTTATTTTCATGACTATTTACATTGTAGATTCTCACTGAAGGCATCAAAACTATGAATGAACACATATGGAATTATGTACTTAACAAAAAGGTGAAAATCGAAAACATGTCTTTCATTTAGATTCCTCAAAGTAGCCACCCTTTGCTTTTTTTGATAACTCTGCAAACCCTTGGTGTTCTCTCAATGAGCTTCATGAGGTAGTCACCTGAAATGGTTTTCACTTCACAGGTGTGCTTTGTCAGGGTTAATTAGTGGAATTTTGTCCCTTATTAATAAAAAAATCAAAGGGTGGCTACTTTGAAGAATCTAAAATATAAGACATGTTTTCAGTTATTTCACACTTTTTTGGTAAGTACATAATTCCATATGTGTTCATTCATAGTTTTGATGCCTTCAGTGAGAATCTACAATGTAAATAGTCATGAAAATAAACTGTGTACTGTGTATATATATATATATATATATATATATATATATATATATATATATATATATATATATATATATATATATATATATATATGATATATATGATATATATATATATATGATATATATATATATATGATATATGTGATATATATATGATATATGTGATATATGCTGATGACCTTCTGCTTGTGTGCTACAGTTCGAAATGAAAATGTCTGTAAATGCTACTATGCACTTTTACACCTTTATACTAACAGTATACAAACACTGTTAAGATACATGAAAGCTGCTGAAGGGATGCATGTGTGGTTAGCTGTTGCAGGCAAGATGTAATTTGGCTTGGTGCTGAGCACGAGGAAACCTTGAGGTGTGTTTAGACAGGAAGAGAAGGAGAGAGGATGAGAGGAAGGAAACCAGAGAGTGACAAACACGGGGAATACAGCAACAAAGAAGCAATGGCGGGGGGGAAAAAAGATGCTGAGGAAGGGAAAGGAAGAGAGACCGAAAGTACAAGTCGAGACTGATTAAATCAGATTTTTGTCTACTGTCTGGATGTTCAATATTCTCTCTGAGTGGGAAATGACATGTGCATCTCACCAAATTTTCTTCTGGGACACATCTGTACATCCACCTCTCACATCTTCTCTCTCTGTTTATCATATTCTCCCGGCAGCACATCTACCCATTTCCCATCTGAGTTTCTGTATTGCATTATTGAAATAACAATTTTCTGTGTGCATGCTCCCTTCACTCAATTTTTTCAAGTCTCTTGTGCTATTTTTTGTCTTTTCTTTTCATAATGCTCGACATTACATTCTTCAGAGGTTTCCCCAGACTTTCAATACTGCAAAATATTAAGTGCAAGTAGGCATGTCAAGTGAACAGAGAAAGTATACAAAGTCTCCTGTTTTTAACAGCATCAAAAGATACAGTATACATGCTTTTTGATTATCATAGACATATAGTACTGTAGATTTCAAGGGCATTAAGGACCTAATTTAAAGCTTGATCATGTAAATAAGATCAAAAATGATAAAAGCTGTGTAGAAATGAAGCGACAGCATCCCACATGCATGCACTGGGATCAGTAGGGAAAAGAGTTGTCCAAGTTGGTCGATTGATTAATCGTTTATCATTGTATTTGAGTAAGCATGCCGGCTATTCTCTTGTTTAAACCTTTGTGAGTCTGTGCTGCTTTTCTTTGTTATGTGATAGTAAACTGAATATCTTTGGGTTATTTGGACAAAACAATGATTTGAAGACTTTATTTGAAGATTTTAAATTATAAAGCATGCAATCAATGAATTGAGAAGGAAATCGGCAGCTTTATCGGTAATGATGAATGTAATGGTTTGCCATGCCATGGCCATGTCCTTGTCTGTGAGTTCGAGAGGCGAGGTAAGAGAGCAGACGGGTTCACACAGAAGTCAAATCTTTATTAGTTTTGGGACCATGTTGCCTGGCGTGGTTTGCTTAACTCATTTTGCCTTTAAGGTTCAAAACCAACAACATCTGACTCCCCCTCCTGCCTTTCCTTTGCCTCCAAACGCCGTCATTTTCATCTCTCTGTGCCTTCTGCTTTCCATTCTACTGTCTTCATTTCTTCCTCCTGTCATTCCTTCTTCTTCTCCATTTTAATATTGGATATTAATCCTGTGTGGTGACCTATTTCAAGATCAGTAACCTCTCTAATGCTGCCAATTAATTCCTCTGTAATAGACCAATGTGAGAGCAGTTGAGGGGCTGGGCCACATATAATGCTGTCTCCACACACACACACACACACACACACACACACACACACACACACACACACACACACACCTGCTCGCACGCGCACACACACACACACACACACACACACACACACACACACACACACACACACACACACACACACACACACACACACTCAATATGCTGATTGAACCATGGCATATAATTACTGTATATGTCATGTTTCAATACACTTAATGACAGCAAGTTAACCTTGTAAAATAATATGCAGATATTCTTAAATTATAAATGAATGTATCAAGAAATACCACAAGTGGATGCATATCCCTACTGTATATATTTACTGAGTGAAATTGCAGATGCTGAACTGTGCATCATATTGCATTATACTATATGTTTGTGTTCAAATGCATTATTATCCTTCGTGTTTATTGGAAGACCTGTCTGTATCTGTGCATCTCTTCACACATCTTTGCCTCTTTCCCTTCCTCTGTAATGTGAACTAACTGTGTGTCCATCAGGAACTTCACCATTCGTTTCATGCCCATCCCCATCATCGATGCCTCCCAGGCTCTGAAGGCCAGCCCTGAGAAGACAGAGGACGCCTTGCTAAAGGTATGTTAAGAATTCTCATTGGTTCCTCCAGCTGCCCTTTTAATAGCGTTACAGGATTTTTATAGTGTAGAAAAATGCCCTATATCCAACAACTTCAGGGAAAATCAAACCGAATAGCCGGTTGTTTTATATCATCATGACAGTTGCTTTGTGTTTTCTCCCCAGATTGAGAATTATCTGTACAGGAACCATGAAACCAGAAAATACCTACAGGAACAAGCCTATCGGCTGCAGCAGGGCATCGTGACCACAACCACACAACAGGTGTGTCAATAAACTGATACAAACACATGTACATGATTGAATTATTGAATTCATATACACTATAATCTATACGTTTGTGACCACTTAATCTATAATTGTTTATAAAGTTGATAGGACTGTATTGTTTGATACAAAATAAAAAAGTACGCTTACTTAACTGTACACTAACTTTTTATGTAAAGCCGCTCAAGAGTGTTTTGGTTTTAAAGCTCGTCTTGATTGCACTCACTTCTCCCTTTGGTAGATTACATTTATATTTTGTGAAGACAAAGCTATATTTCATTAAGCAGTGTGTCTATAGCCTAGAAATCTAGACGCACCCTAGTGGCAGCAAATTTATTTTGCAGCCAGGGGGGTCTAGGCACTCTCCATTGACTTGCGAGCTGGAAAAACCAAATTTTGGTCAGGCCAATCGCATCGTGTATAGAGTCGTTGGGCGGGCTTTTGGCTGCTGCTGCTGGGAACAGCGGTCTTCTGGAAGACTTGGAGTTAAGCTTTTCTTTGAGAAAAGAACAAATAACGGCACAGAAATCATTCTTAAAAAAGGAAGATGTGTTCAGAGTTTTGCCGACCAGATACGGCAAAGGTTTAATCTATCAACTAGCTTCACTACCTTCTTCGTTGCTCTGCCTGGTTGTAGCCTATTCTATTGCGTGCAGAGGGAATTTGAAAGACAACCGTTTATCCCATCCCTCGGATTGATCCCTGTCAATGGTGAGTTCCCAGACCCAACATCTTGATGTGGGTCTGGCTTGTCAGGCTAGTGTGTCTAGCCACTGTAGTTATTTCTGTTTAGGTAAATCAGCATCACACAGATCAAAACAAAATAATGATTATATATTTATATTGGGTATTGAACTCATATAGCATTTAACCCTAGAGTTTTTATCGGTTTTATTTATTTAAGTCAGAAAAACGAATACATGTATTAAGCATTGGACGTTTCATGTCTTCCAGATGATTGACAGGATTTGTGTGAAGGTGCAGGACCACCTGAACTCTCTGAGGAACTCTGAGACGGACGCCATCTTGGAGGACGTCAGGTCAGCAGAGAACCTGATCAAAGATGCCAGGAACTCTAAAACGGTGAGGAAAGACACATTACACCGGCCTCGCTGGTGCATGTGAATGGAAATGTTTTCTGTAGAAGATCATTTGAAGATCAGTTTCCTACAGCCTTTCTTTGATTCCTAAGTCCATCCTTTGTCCTTCTCTCTGTGTCTCCCCAGCTGCTCCCTAACCTCTACCACCTAGGATCAGCTGCCAGAGAGGAGGTGAACAGCTCGTCAGCGGGACCCATCCAGGAGAAACTGGAGTCTATGGCTGGGGAGGTGACTACTGTCATGGACCAACAACTACAGGTAGGGCCCTATACTCCAGAGATGATAGAAAAATGGTAAGGTAAACTATGAATTGTAGCCACCAAAAAAAGAATACTTTAATAAAACAAATATAATACTTCCAAGCGGTCAAAGTAAATCATTTTCACAGTATTTTTGGTTTACAGCGTCTGTTTGTAATTGTAATTTATAGACTGAAAACTAGAAAATAGGCACCACCTACAGGCAGTGAACAGAAAACACTGAATCTAAGGAAAAGACTTCAACACACTTTATTTGATTTATTATAATAATAATCTTTATTTATAGAGCGCTTTTCATACCAACCAATTTCAGATAAAAAAAAAGTTTGAAGTTATTTGCTGGTGGGTTATCAAATCAAGATGTATACTCACTTTGTCAGCCAGGAGTTGTTTTAATCAAAGCCCTCTCTATATACACACTCGCTCATATCCATCCATCTCTTATCTTACCTTCCTTTCAGACTCTGTTGGAATCGATGGTGGATGCAGCAGAGTCTCTGTGTCCCCATGTGATGAAGAGGAGTAGTCTTCGTCCAGAGCTAATGAAGGCCAGTTCAGCCAAGATGGTCGTACCCAAAAGCTTCGTCACCAAAACCCTCCTGGAGCAGTCTGGGGTGGATATTATCAACAAGATCAGGTGGGTGTGGGTGTGGGGGGTGGGGGGGCAGCGTCATGTCACTCTTCTTTCAGTGTTTTCTTTTAGTTTCAACTTTCTGTTATGGCGTGGGGGCAAGGAGAGCGTGATTTACAAAAACGAAAACATCAGTCTTCTGGACCCCACAGCTTGTTGCTTTGAAGCCTGGCATCACCACACAGCCAGCGTACAGAATCGTCTTTCATGAGTACACCTCGAACTCCCAGACAGCAAGCATGTTCAGTTAGTCTGTTTCTCTCTGCCGTTGTTGTTTTTCACAAAGAACCAGGCTGGTTAAAGTTAACTGATGTTACAGAGGTCCGTTAAAACAAGCGCTATCAAAGCACAAGTTAGGTTGTGATACAACGGCAGAGAGAAATAGACTCACTTGCGGTTTGGGAGTTCCAGGTGAAGTCGTGAAAGCCACCGCTGTAGATGTACGGTAAAGCAAGAAGCTGAATGCGGTCAAGCCGTACAGGGAGATGAGGGGCTATTCGCTGTTTTTCCGTGCTGGTCAGGATGCCTAACATTTTTAACGTTAGGCGTATATACTGCCCCCGTCAGGTCCGGAAGGATTGCATCCCCCGGTACCTACGGTAGCCTACTGAGTACCGGCACGTTTTCAGAATTTTGGTACTGAGTTGGTAACAAAGTACCGGTTCTCGTGACATCCCTAGTGTGCGTGGTGTGTGTTTCACAGACAAATCCCTGAGATCTTTCTGTAGTTATGTTTGTTTCGGTTGTCTTGCTTTGCTACCTGACCAACTCTCTTTCTCCCTCTGTCAGTGAGGTGAAGCTGAGTCTAGCGTCCTTTCTGTCCGATCGCATTGTTGATGAGATTTTGGAGGCTCTTTCCACTTCGCAACACACTCTGGTAAGATTAAAGTCATAAGAGCTCTCAACTGGCTCACTGACACATTCATTTTGGCTGTTAATTTGAAAATCAAATTTTTTTTGGTTGTGACATATGTAAATATCTCTGAAACCCCTTTTCATCCTCCTTTCTTTGTGAATTCCACCTTTTCTCTCTGTTCACCTTTTCTTTCCACTTGCCTGTCCACATCTTCTCTTCTCCCTCTTTCTTCTCCTCCTTGCACCCATATCTTCTTCCTACAACACCTGTGCTCCCGGTTTCCTCTCCTCTCGTCCTCCCAGGCAGACCATCTGGTGAGGCGAGGTCGCCCCTTGGTGCAGCAGGAGTCGGTGGATCTGGACGTCCCAGAGGAGAAGATTCCTAAACGGGCATCGACCGAGCTCCTTGAGGCTGAGAGGCTGGAGGATTTGGAGACATGCATGGTAGGTTTGGGTGGTCCATGATTTTTCATGAATTATGATCTAGCTCTCTTGTGTTTTTCATGTGACTGGATTTTCAGTAAACTGAAATAATTAAATGCAACCTGTTACATTTAGTTGTTGACACAAATACAAGCAATTACATCTGACTTAATATTACCTTTTACTGGGAAGATTGACATTGGCATCTCTGCATTTACTTTAGACAGTTGAGAATTGATTTTGGTATTAGTGACCTTTTTGCAACAACAAAAAAGTATGCTTACTGCTTTTATAAGTGACCATTCATGTTGGCTTATATATTCTGTATCAGGGCAGATATGTGTGTGGAGACTTGCTGGAGTCTAGCAAGACAAGAGTTTCACGTTTCCAAAAAAGAATTGGGTCAGATTTGATTCTGTGATAGAAGAATGACAATAGGAAACCATTTGTCATAAATCTTTATATGTGTATGAGTGAAGTATACTCTCCAGGACTAGGAACATGGAAAGAGAGAAGGACATTGACGGAGAGTGAAACATTTGAAATAAATGAATGTTTACTTGCCATCCACCACTGTTCAAGTTTATTCAACCTCTGTGAAAATCCCATGGTTGTTGAGATGAGGAATGGTTGCTTTTTAAAACGTTTCATTTTAGATTTGTTGTAGAAACAATCGCTGTGACGATGTATGTTAGTTGTGATGTAGAGTAAATGCAGGTTGCAGTCAACAGGAAGCTGCATGTTCATGTCCTGTCTGTTTCTCTGGTGTCTTACCCCTCTTTTCATCTTATATCCCTCTCTATCCTATTTACTTCTACTTTCTCCTGTTTTACATGAAACCAGCTATTTCTTTCATTTTTGTCTTCACTAGGCTTTACTGTGTGTTGTCTTTCTTCCTCTTCAATCTCCTTTCCTCTGTTCTTCCTTCTCTTTACACCTTTGCTCCATGGAGATTTTGTGCTGCACCAGTATAATAAATTAAATTTTTTAAAAATTTTTTTTTTTTTTTTTTTTTTTTTACTATGCTTGCCTGCTATAATAATCTTTTACACAGTCCTCTGTGCTGTAGCTTCAACTACAGCACATTGAGTCTCCTGTATTTAGATATTTGATCCCTGCGATTTATTATAAAGAGTGTAGAAAAACTACAGTATGGATGCATCCAGCCACAATGCACTGCTCCTCTGCACTCAATGCACAGTCATCATCATAACCTAAATGTAATATAATATGCAACACATGTTACTGTTTACTTTCTACCAATGTATGAAGACAGTGAAATAAGTTGTATGTTTTTCATAACCTCAATAGTTGACCTAACTCTCCCTCTCTCACTTTACATTTTAGGATACATAATAAACAACTATTTCATTCACCAGTGTGCCTTGATTAAACATAAGAAGGCCCTGTCTATATGTAGATCAAGATGTTTGTCTTATTCTAGCTTACACTGTCATCATGGCACACATTTTAACCCAAAGAAAAAAATATTACAAGACGTGTGTGATATATCCAATGCAGAACCTCTACAGTTTGTTAACTGTTATGATTAATTAGGATGGTGTTTGGTCTTAGTGCAAGCTGGCAGACTGTCAAATCTAGTGTAGTTACAAATAAACTGTGAACAGAATCCTGAATAGGAAACCAAGGATCCAACAGCCTGAGTCAGCTAAACTGTATGATTTTTGACAATATTGCTTGTTTAATTGTTTCCCAGGATAAGAACATGGCTTATCTTTGTTAACAATTACCACAAATTTTGTCTGATTATTATCCTTTTTCAGGTGACTCCTAAATCCAAGAGGAAGAGCATCCACAGCAGAATGCTTCGGCCGGTGTCTCGTGCCTTTGGTAAGCAGTTAATTACATATTTTTTGTATATATTTTATATGACATTGAGTTGTATTAGAATCAAATAGTACATTATCTTTCTGCTTCATACTATAAAAAGCTAATGGATTAGGCTGGCTAGTTTTAATGATTCAATATTTGGTCTTTTAAATAAATCCTTAATATTGATGTTGATTTAATGTTTATCTAATCACAAACCTAATGGCCGTCCAATCTACAGAGATGGAGTTTGACCTGGACAAGGCCCTGGAAGACGTCCCTGTCCATGTGGAAGACCCTTCATCTCAAACTCCAGCTACTCCATCTCAGGTCCTGCCCAAACTGGAGCACCGAGCGCCAGGAGTGATGGTGGAGCTGCCATCTGAGGAGGAAAAAAAGCTGCAACACTTCACCAAACTGCGACCCCGCCGGAACAAGAAAACACATTCCAGCAAAATACCTGTGAGTAAAGCTTTGCATGGATTTTTTAAGTTATGTTCAAGACATTAGTAACTCCAGGAGAGGCTTACTTTCATTTACTTGCGAGATAACATTTAACACAAAAGATATATACCAAATACTCCCATACACGGAGACAGTAGATCTACTGTTTGTCAGATGTTCCGGACATGGTATCAGATTCTTGAACTTCCTCTTTCAGCAAATCAACAGTACTCCATCTCAGGATGGGGAGCAGAATGGCCTGATGGGAAGGGTGGATGAGGGTGTGGACGAGTTTTTCTCTACAAAGGTCACCAAGATGGATTCCAAGTATGCTTTATTTATATTTTTCCTCATAAATGACTGTCCTGCACTTTTTTTGCAGTAGATTGTACTCTTAAGTTTCTTAAGTATTTTTGTCTCTTGTTCTTTCTCTTATCAGACGTTCCAAGAGTTCAGAATCTCAGGATGGAGAGAAGAAGAAGAGTAAAGGAGGATTCCTTAACCTCATCAAACGTTCTGCCAAATCCGACAAAGCAGATAAATCTGACAAATCAGATAAATCCGAGAAAAACCAGGCAACCCCTCCAGCTTCAGGTCCATCCTCAGCCTCTGTAGGCTCGACGACGGCTTCCATCCCTGAGGAGCCCTCCTCACCAAAGGTGGCAGTAAAGAGCCCAGCGCCTGAGCCAAAGTCCAGGTATAGATGAATATTTTCTGTTATAAAACAACCGATTACCCACTACATCAGTCTCAATGTACCGGTCCCGATTCCTGATTTTCTAATAATTTCTGTCTTCACTGCAGAGACGCCTCCAGCCGCTCGCAGCCCACAGACTACAGCAGCAGCTCAGACCGCTCAGAGGAGCTGAGGACGCCAGACTCTATAGACGAGCCCTGGGAGAGTTCAGACGGCCGAGGAAGTCCTCAGGGAGGCAGGCGGTACCCGGGGTTGCAGATGATGGGGGGCAGTGGCCTTCTGGCAGAGATGAAGGCAAAGCAGGAAAGGAGAGCACACAAGGTGAGGTGGTGTGATTTAAAAAGTAAGCACCGCAGTTATAAAGAAAGAAGGAAAAGCAAGGGACAGATGTACCGGACTTGAACCACAAAGGACAAGATGATGCTAACTCCCCACATTAAAAACTGTGTATCCTGCACCAGTAATATTTGTGTTTGGTCGTAATTTACTTTTTACAAAGTAAGCTTGATAGTTCATGCTTAGCATTGCGGAGAGGAGTTGACAAAATAAATTCAACTCAATGTTGACTTGTTTGCTTCTATTGGAGCTTTTTACCATATCACGTGGTCCTTTACATCAACTTTTAGGTCAGAATCATAGCAACTAAGCAAACTCAGTCTGCTGATCCATGTGATTTGGTTGAAAGCTCCAGAAGAAGGGGATCTTGAAATAAGAACAAATGCAGAAACAAATACAGCAAACAAGAAGACCAGCAAAAACAAAGTGACAATAATAAACCACAATAAAATGGAAAAATCCGACTGTAAAATAAAAAAATAAAAAAAAGTTAAGATAATAAAATATTTCAAGCTCAGTCATTGCATTTCTTGAAAGAGATTCAAAGGTTTAGTGATTACCTTTGGACTCAAGTCTAGACTTCCATCTGCAGATCTGAGACTGTAAAAACAGTGTTTTAGTAAAACAGTAGATAAAAACTAAATTTTTTTAAAGCTGCATTTAAGCCATTTATTGATTTGAAGGTTTTATGATAATGGTATAACATTAGATTTTGTTTTGGGGACAAAGCCCTGAAGGTGTTCAGTCTCCACTTGTCAAGGCTGTTTTATTCAACATTCACTAACTGCAGGTTCCAGCTAGGACAACACAAAATAAGAAGCATTTACACACACACACACACACACACACACACACACACACACACACACACACACACAAACACAAACAAACATAGTCATTGCACCTGTCAACATGTTAACATAAAAACACACAAAAAACTGCCAGATGACAAGGTGAAAGGAATGGAGGAGGAGGGAAGTGCAGAGTGGAAGAGATGGAGGAATGAACAGCAAATGGACAGAATGAAGACAAGAAAGAAGGCGGATATGCAAATTCTCTGTCATGACTCACAGCAGGACATAAATGTTGTGGGAATATTTCACCTATTTAATTCCTATTTAATTCCCACATGCACTAAGATGCCTTAAAGTATAAGTGCTCTATTTTCTACAGTCACTTCTTCAGTGGGAGCTGAACTAGTGAGATAACCCAAGAGTTTAATAAGGACAATAACTGTATGTTTTGTATACTATTGTCTCTTTGAAATATGAGATGGTGTTGGCACCTTAAGTGTGTTCACTAGATGTATAATTTGTCCCTAACTTGTGTGTGTGTGTGTGTGTGTGTGTGTGTGTGTGTGTGTGTGTGTGTGTGTGTGTGTGTGTGTGTGTGTGTGTGTGTGTGTGTGTGTGTGTGTGTGTGTGTGTGTGTGTGTGTGTGTGTGTGTGTGTGTGTGTGTGTGTGTGTGTGTGTGTGTGGAAAGAGGTTTATGGTGTTTGCAGCATTAGTGGTTTTTCTGACCTTGTATCAGTGGCACTAAAGCTTCTCCTGCCATCTGCTTGTTCTGGCTGGCTTCCAGGTGTGTGTGCATATGCGCATGTACTTTTGTGCATGTGTGTCTTTGTGTGTATGCAGGTAAAATGGAGCGAGCTATTCAGGAGATTACCTACTGTAATACAAAGCTTGGGTGTGTCAGCTGTATCCTGAGCATTTTCTAACACAAAGGCGCCCCCTTCTGTTTAAATGGTCTATGTACATTCACTTTCACAGCACTGCACTTCTCCACTACTCCACTTCTCCAAACTAAAAATATACTGTATATTAAATTGAGTGCAATGTAGTAAATATACCAAACTCAAAAAGGTGGTCTTAACCTTTGAGTACCTTTTTTTTAAAGCGTTATATGAAGAAAATGTTTTATTAACATTTTGTACAGTATTGGTACATACTAGATTTCATGTTATGGTTTTATGTCATAAAACTGAGTAATCATAGCCTGACAAGCCAGACCCAGATCAAGATGTTGGGTCTGGGAACTCACCATTGACAGGGCTCAATCTGAGGGACAGGATAAACTGTTTTTCAAATTCCCTCTGCACGTAATAGGATAGCGCTACAACCAACCAGAGCAACGAAGAAGGTAGTGAAGCTAGTTGATAGATTAAACTTTAGCCTTATCTGGTCAGCAAAACTCCGAACACATCTTCCTTTTTTAAGAATGACTTCAGTGCCGTTCTTTGTTCTTTTCTCAAAGAAAAGCTTAACTCCAAGTCTTCCAGAGTCGCGGCCAAAGCCGATTCGAAAGACCGCAGTTCCCAGCAGCAGCAGCCATAACCCGCCCACCGACTCTATACACCATGTGATTGGCCCGGCCAGAGTTTGGTTTTTCCAGCTCGCAAGCCAACCGAGAGTTGCTAGACCCCCTGGCTGCAAATTACATTTGCTGCCGCTAGGGTGCCTCTAGATTTCTAGGTTAGAGTAATCAGTTAAAATAAAATATAAATTAAAATATGTTACCGTTCTGAACTCCTGTAGTGATCCAATATTTTGTCCTTGTTTCTCCTCCAGTCTTCCAGCCCTGACAAGCCTGACAGCAATGCAACCGGTAAGTGGTTTTATGTGTTGAGGTAAACATGGATAAAAGCTAACTATTAATGATTAATTTAGATTTGCAGCTGGTTTTAGTGGATTATTTTCATGTTCCTGTTTTGGGGTCTGGTTTCAAACCCATACAGTACCTAAAAATCATTGTGTGCATGATTTAAAAAATTATTTATTTTTGCATCTGCCAGCAGCTAAGCCCACCATTCCAGAAAGTAGGTCTCCTAGTGGCTCAATTCATAAATCCGACCCTTCATCTGGTTCTCCAGAGAAGACCCCTCCTCGTGGCGAGACTAAGCCTGACCCAGCCCCTCGTCTAAGGGCTACATCCTCCTCAAGTTCCCCTGGGGGACCCGTGAGTCCCAAACCACCGGTGCCACAGGGAGCGAAGCCTGCTCTGGCCGCCCGACCCACTATCCCACTGAAGCCAAGGACCAGCAGTACCAGCAGGAGCATAGGTACAGTCCGAGCACTGGATAAGATTGCCACGTGGAGGAGATTGTTGCTACATTGATTCAGTTTTTATCTTCCGGTGAGATTGTATGACAGATAAGACAATATTTGTTTGAATTGATAGTATTTGTTTTCTGATAATTTTACCGCCAGATGAGAGCTCAGATTCCCCCAGCAGTGGCAGTGTGTCCCCTAAGGTCACAGTTCTTCCTCCCACGCTGAAGAGGACGGTGTCAGAGAAAGACAAAGAGGGCCAGACTGGTCTGCAGTCAGGAGGCTCTGCCAACAAAACCACTCAGGATGGTGGGTCATAAAACCTGTCTATCAACATTTTTTAAATCTTTATGTAGCTTATCCATGGCATTAATGCTAATACATGAATAGATTTTTAACTGCAGGGAAAAAGTAATCTTCTTACAAACACTTTGGCAGTTGCCTTTTTCTCTCCTTCACCAGAATCCTGTCCTTTGGCCAGAGTAGATTTCCCCTAGATAGACTGGTACATGTTTGATGTCACTGTCAAGATCTGACAGCGGTTATCTATTATGTAACAGACAGCCTGGCTTCTTTGTGATTTTTGTCTGTTTGTCTTTACTCCCTTCCCTCTGATGTTTTTATATATGATATCCTCTCCTTTGGTCTCCCTTGGTAACCCTCCCCTACCTTTTATATATATTTTCTTTTACTGTATGTTATCAGTGACACCCTCTGGGGCCTGTCAGAGGTACACATACCTGATTCATGTTCATGAGCATAATTTCTGCTCACGGACAAATGAGAATTTCTTTTGAAACCGTTGGCTACTTGGTGTGTTTCTTTGTTTTGTTGTTTCTCAATAGAAGTTTAATTAAATCTGTGTTGTTTTTTATATGCATAGCAGGATCCCTTTTAAGTATTCACTCTCATCTATCCCATCATGCATTGGGCAGAGAGTAGGAAAATATTCTGCACAGACCACGAGTAAATCACAGGGATAACAATCTGCATATTCACAAAATTCACAGCTTTGTGTAATTTAGGAATTCAGGAATTCATCCTAGCTCTATATTATTATTTCTTTTTTAAGTTGGTGCTGTATATTTGAAGTATCCTTTGTTTCTATACATTTGTTTTGCTGCTACAGTTTTAATAATGAGCCGTTTTTGTCAGCAGGCTGTTTTGTATAAAAGAGATATGTACACACACTGCTGGTATACAGAGTAGTTATTCAGCCTTGGGTAATATCAATATAAGGTGTAATATAAACTGAAATGTAATATAAATATAAGGTGGGATTAAGGTGCTTTACATCACTTCCTGGTTTTGTTTTGTTTGCTCATTTCCTCAGTTTCCCTTTCCTGCTCACCTCTTCTTCTTTCTCTCCCTGTCTTCCCTTTGCTCTAAGCATTGTGAACACTTACTGTTATTTTTATCTTCTCTCTCGTTTTCAGTGAGGACGGGGTCTGTGCCAGACTCTGTTCAGAGACCCAGCCGTCTCCGCACCAACTCTGAGGACCATGGCTCCTTTAAGACCAAGGGCCAAGCTCCAAACCCTGACAAGGCTGTGCGCAAGAAGTCCTCAGACTCTGTGGAGGAGGCAGACAAGGACTTTATTTTAATTTAAGTAGGAAGAATTCACAGCAAATAACTGTTGCTCACACCTTGACTTTAGTTAACAACTAAGGGGGAATAAAATCACTATGTTTTCATTTATATTAGAGGTTGTACCTGTACGTTCTGTCTGACCGCAAAGAGGACCTGCTGTATCAGGTAATACAGAGTTTCAAGTTCAAGTTAGTTTGGTTATCTGTGATGAAAAATATTGATACTAACACTTGGGGGAATAAATCCTCAGTTTTTCAGCCGCATTTCACCTAGTAAACCAAACTGTGCAAAGTCTCCTAAGAGCTTCCTTCTCTCTCACAAACAGCCTTTTCTCCTTTCATTCCTACTCTCTGCTGTCAGGTAAAAATCTCATGGAATTGAGGAAATGGTTCCTGGGGTGAACAAGCGTATTCTGCCAATTAATACAGAAACCTGAATGGAGTTTGTAAACCACTTAAAAAAAAAAAGAGATGATTTCAGGAACCAGCCGATTTTATGTGCAAAAGACAGAGAGAGACTGTGAAACTGAGTGTACTACTAATCTAAAGTCTTGTTGCTATTTGTTGCAGTAGCTCGTCTCCCAGGGACCAAACACATGTAACAGTAATACCAGGATCACTGTACTGTACATACGACCAGACCAGGACCCAATGGCATTTTGTTCCTTCAATATATTTGTATAGATTTTTCTATATGCTATTTTCAGTATGTGCAAGTTACCTTTCTTTGGACTTCAGAGGTGACTGAATCCATTATGCAATTCATCTTTTTTTTTCAGGTAAATACAGGTTCAGCTGAGACTCTCAGCACACCATGAATCACAAATACACATCTGATGTAGCTTGGTCACTCAGAGGAAACTGAACTAGTTAAAGACCTTATCTAACATCCCAACTGAACTCTTGTTTGTCTTGTGTGGGAGAGTTGGAGTGACCATATGAAGTGTTGCTTTGAGAGGACTGTGGTACACTTTAACTTCACTGTTGAAAACCAATCAATAAGGCTTCAGCACTGTTAACTAACACTGTTCTCTGTGTTTAGACACTGTGGGAAAAAAAAAAACATTTATTTTATGATACCTTTAAACTGCGCCTTTTTCCATAGTTCATGAGGAAAGGCAGTATGTGTCTGTCATTAAAGTGCAATACAGAGTGCCATCATAAACATGTCTTTTGGTCAAACATATTGTCTAAACTGTGTGGTGTGCCAGTGTTTGTCACAGTCAATACACACTCTGAATTGCTTTTAAAGACAGATGGATTCCACACTTCCGATAAGACACTGATATGCATTAATATTGCCCCGGTGTGCTGATGGTCCAGTGAAAGCAAAGAACTTACTCAAAAAGAGGGTTTTCATACATAATCAGCTTGAAGGCAACATGGAAGCCACTGACGGTCGCTTCCCATTTCAGTAGCTTTTTTGATCAATTTTTGACGATAACCTCTTCAGTCTGATCTTTGTGTGAAAGTGGGACACTGAGGGAACTCCAGCCTTTAAACACTTCAGACTTGACCTTCAGGGCTTTTAAATTCAGTTCACTTTCACTTCATTCTCTTCAAAGATAATTATTTGAAATACAACCTATTAAGAGTTGGCATTTGTTTAAAGAATAATTGATAATGTAGTGTCTGAGGTGAATGTGCACTCGACTGGGGGGAGCTGTATGTTGACCACATAGACCTCTTGGCTATTCTGTTTGTAGCATTTTCAGGATCTGAATGCTACATAAAAACAATAACATCATAGGTCTCAGGCCAATTCCTCTTATCCTTGTCATTTAAGAGCAAGAAATGCCTTTTTTACACTGCTACACAGTCATCAAACAGGTACCCAAGATGAACCTAAGTAAAAAAAAATAATAATAAATAAAAAAAAAAGGACAACTTGTATCTCTGTCTAAAATGTGTCCCCTTAGCGCTGGATTGTTTTCTTTGATTTAAAATCATGCAGTTTTACTAATTTTGGATATCATATAGGTTGGGACAGACATTTAGCCTTTGCATTAGATTGTGCTGCACTCATGTTATATTGGAGTTACTGTACAGTAATTACCAGTTAACGTTTATCAACATTCAAGTTGTAATTATGACTGGGAAACTTTGATATTTTTTTTAAGTGTCCCTAAAAAAGCAAACAAACATGAATGCCTCACGTCAACCATCATTCAAGGAAAATAAACCCAATTATAATTAATATTGTGCCAGTATTTTTAACAGTCATACAAACTGATGACAAAAATGCTTTCATTGCATTAACATGGGAATCTGTCCTATCTCTGCCATCATCCTATATGATGTGAAACGCAGCAGTGTACCCCCAGCACAACTATATGTGAGATCCAACTGATGTTTCATTATATCAGAATTAACCACTGTGGAATTACTTTAACTTTAGACTATCTAGTTGTGTGCTCCAGTGTTTATTTTAAACATGCACCAGACCTCAAGTCAAGTCTGGGCCAAAGGTCTTACTGGTGCACCGTTTCCTATGGTGTCTATCGATGTCTTTTTGTGGGATTCTGATAAGATTTTGCATCTTTGTAACTAATCATGGTTCCCAAATAACACTGTTCCTGCTGTATATAGTTAATATAGTCTCTGATGTGAACAACTGCTTCGATTTACAGTCTCAGCCCCAAAACTCAAACATCACTTTTGTTTGAAAGGTGTTCCAGGACACTAAAAAAAGAAAAAACATTACTTTAAAGCGAACACATGTGGCTGTGTGCTGTATTCCGTTGACATTTCTAGCCATTTTTATGATGCAAGGAAATCCTATGGATACCTTCTTCTCTCTGTTTTTGCTTTCTGGTTGGGATTTCTGAAACAGCTGATCTGTTCAACCCTGAAAAATGAGAATCCATCTTTATTTCTGTTGGTGCACGGAGTGAAGAAAGTGAAAATAACCAGTAGCATTGAGTCTAGACTCTGTGTGTGTGTGTGTATGTGTGTGTGTGTGACTGCATGATGTGGCTGTGAGTTGTACTGTATGTATATATGTGCTTTCTTACATCTAGGAGTGTGCGTGTGTGTATATATATGTATGTGTAATATACGCACATGTATTATACACACTGTGAAACATTCACACGCCTATGTGAACACAGCAAATCCTATATTGTTTTGGTACTAAGTACACTACTATACTAGGGGTTTGTTTGTAACTTATTTGGAATGAAAAACAGTGGCCGGTGATGTCTTGATCCTTTGTTGTTTTTCCTCTCACATGTACATTGTGTTCATAAATGTAGAAATTAATTCTTTGTATGTATTCATTTGTTATTACATGTAATCAATTTAATGTTATTTTCATCATGATTCAAAAAAAGAAATAATGCAAAACAATGTTTTTCTTCAACTGGAAGAAAAATGCATATACAAATGACATGTTTTGTTTTTGTCTTGATACATTATTTGTGCAATTTTGTCATAGATCAAAATGGTCCCCCAGTCATTCTGCTGGTGTTGGATTTCTTCATGCAAATATTAACATTGATTAAAAACAATTTTGCAGGCTTCAACATTTCTGCATTGTCTTTTTTTTTTTTTTTTTTACTTTTGTTAGTTCTACTTTGCAATGTAACATTACAGCCACCAGATGGCAAATACTATGCTAGATTATGCTCTCTCTCTCTCTCTCTCTCTCTCTCTCTCTCTCTCTCTCTCTCTCTCTCTCTCTTGCAGAGGAGGTGTGGTTTTTACTAAGTCAGAAAGAGCATATGTCAACCAAGCAGACTGAACAGTGCAACACAGTTTGTCACCTCAGTCCTTGTTGTTTTTACGTGTTAAAGTTGACTCTGTCTTTCTTAAAATGGACACTGCTTTTAAAAACCTGGATGCAGCTGGTTTCCTGGAAATCTGGCAACACTTCGATGCAGATGGTGAGGACAGTTTTTTTTTCATCATAAATATACCTAAACAAAATTACAGCACGTTATAATTTAATTATAAGTATTGGTCTGTAAGGGGTTGACCAGAGGTGCACAGCCAGACTTTACACGGGTCAAAACTCAAAATATGAAAATAATTTGGCAGTGATAGAGTTACTAGTGACTGCATTGAAAGTTCTTAGTCATATTTGAATTTTAAGGATAATTCACTGGCTTTATACCCTAAATTACTTTTCTTTGACAGATAATGGCTACATTGAGGGCAAAGAGCTTGATGACTTTTTTGTTCACATGATGAAGAAACTGGGTCATCAGGTAAGTCAACTTTGTTTGGATGAATTTATCCATAACTTGTGATGACAGCAGCTTAAACACAGAGGCACATACTGCAACATCAATTCCAACTGATATTGACAAATGCGTATTATACTGTGTCATCTACGTATATGCCACATCAATGATAATGATAGAATAACTTAGTGTAAATAATGTACATTAGGGCTGGGCGATATGAAGATATATATCGTCAAAGCGATATACTATAAAAATGTCTATTGTATAAATGTTTCTATATATTGTTTCTATTGCTATGTCGAAAAACCAGCGGCTGAACTGCATTACGGCAATATTTCTGTCATTTGGACGGTTCTGTACATTTTGATCCTTGCTGGTTATGTTAATTTTGCACTTAACAATAAAATAAGAAAATACTCCATACTTTACATTTGTTAAGTATTTATTTCACACAGTGGTATACAAAAAATAGGTCTTATCATGTGGCTATTTTATTGACAATTTATTTATTGAATTAAAACATGCTTTATTGTGATCGAAATATATATTGACCTATTTCAGGAAAAAAAGATTTTGGCCATTTCACCCAGCCCTACTGTTGATCTCAGGAATTAAGGCATAGTTGCTTTATTTCTTAGTTTATCTTATGTATTGTATTGCACATGTTCTACAAGTACAGGTAACAATTTATTTTGAAATTGGCCATTGAATTCAATGTTCTGCATACAATGGTAATTCATTTTGTGGTTATTTAATGTAAAACACCATTTGTCAACATTATATCTTGAATTAGCTTCTGGGAAAGTTATCTGGATGGGTGGGGTGACTGTAACGATGTAAAAAGAGCTCTGGTTACTGTCAAAGGAAAAGTTCCTGACCAGTTATAATGGAAAACCAAATGGGCACACAACTATGAGTACATGTGTGTGTTTGCGTGTGTGTGATTGTACTCGCATACTAATGGGGTTGTACGAAAACAAACAGACCACCGGCACTTTGTCTCTCTCATGTTTGCTTTCCATCATAAATGCCCCCAGGATAAGTACTGTTGTGTATGTCTAATGGCACAGTCATTCTATTAGTATATTATATTCAGCCATTGGGTGCCATTAACTACATGGTGCCTTTCTATCTTGTATATCTGTATTTTCATTTCCTCTAGTGCAACATATTCGGTAGATTTCTCCTACATGAATTAACACATTTTCAATGAATGCTCATATGCAACCTAATGAATTTGCAAGTGACACACTGTTTAATATATCAATAATCCCTGAATAAATGAGTTTGTTATGCAGTGTACACAATGTCAATAGTGTACATCAAGTCAAATATCAATATGTGCTTTTAAAACTTCTGCTTAGCAACAGGAGATTACTGGTGCCAAACATGAGTCAGTGTCTGATAGAAAACTGATGGTGAAGATAACTGGTTGTCTTCCTGTAATGAGCCAGGACTTAGCACCTGCTAGTCTGCAGACTGTGCTCTGCACTGCATGAAACGTTGATTCAGACTTCAGCAACATTGATCAACAGGTTTCTATAGTTACAGTACAGTGATCGGGGTGTTCTCAAAGAGATGCTGGACTGCTAGCTGCTAAATATGTATTAAAATAACTTCAAATATTCTCACCTTCAGTTGCTTCAAGCTTTTGTCTGAACTCTGGCTGATAAAGAGACTGGTCTGCACAGGAAACATAAATGTGATTCTTAACTCAGATAAGCATGCAACAAGCGGTCTTTTTTTCTTAATTTATCCTTCGTTATAATCTATCTAGAAGACGTTCATACTCCATATCCTGAAGTACATCACGTTTCATGAGTGAATGTACTTTCTGACTCTTCATTATCTATAGCACAGTGGTGTAGATGGATGAGAAAGTTTAGATAGGTTTCATATATTTTATTTAACGGAGGTATCACAGTAAAATCCTTGCTGCAGCCAAAGGTAGTCAAGTCAATGGACTAACACACTGCAAATGCATCGCAAATTATTAGAAATATCTCATCTTGTCTTGGATGATGTCCTGTTTGTGGTATAATGCCCACATTCTTTATTCTGTGTATTAGAAAGACCAGGTAGACCAAAGAGGACATGTAGAGTAAGTGACCTTAAGAAAGCAAAACTTAAGAGGAAAAAAAATGGTATGCTATCAAAGCAGTATCCATGGTGACATTGCTTAAAATAACTTTGACTAACAGCCAGTTAAGTGTTTGTCCTTTAATATTCTTTTCTCAAATGTGATTTAAAAGAATAACTTTAAAATAGAAAATGTTTTTTTCATTACAATTTACTGTAAATGGCATTTCATTTTGCACCATCAAATACTGGATCATCATATATCTCTGTCCAGTTAAATGGTGGCTTTGGGTCAAGAAAATCAATGTTGCATTATTGTGTCTCTACAGGAGAAAGTGACTGAAGAGAGAGTCCAGAGACTGAAGCAAAGGTTTATGTCCGCCTATGATGTCACTGCTGATGGGAAACTACAGATTGAAGAGGTACTACAGTACACAATTTCTGTGTCTAAAATGCCTTGTTCATTTCCTTCATACTAAATGTAGGGTACTTAATAGTGAGTAATCACTGATTTATGACATTCTCCTTCATATTTATGGTGCATAGAGTGACTGCCATATGAAATTAGGCAGTTCAACGACATATACCCAACTCCCAAACACCACCTCTCTCTCTTTCTCTCTGTGACTATCTGCACAATAAAACCATCTCACTCTAACTTCCTCTTTATTCTAAATCTTCTTCCTCTTCTCTGTCCCTTCTGTCTGACTCATCTAATCCACTCAGCCCTTTGTCTTTCTCCACTACCCCTACCTCATCTTCCACTGCATCTCCTCTTCATCTTATCTTATTTTATAAGATATCAATGCATGATGCAGCTTGTACCATAATAAAGAAGAAAGCAAACTAATTTCTGGGAATGCTGAGACCATCCTGAAGAGACAGCCAGAAGAGAGCAGCACTTAAACCATTTACCTAAATTAATTACCTAACAATCTACTGTGTATATATACTGTATATATACACTATATAAAGGTATCACAAATCTAATCTGAACAGGTAAAATGATTCTTCTAAATGGGAAATAATCTAATGATCCTTTTGGTCTTCAAGTAGGACTCTTGCTTGTAATGAATTAAGCTTTATTCTTAAATGACTTTTTGATTGAGTCAGTTTATTAAATGAAATCAAACTTGACTGACAATTTAACAAGCTGCGGCTTTTTCCCAGAACTTTAAAGCCATAATTTTTCGAGATTGCTTTCTTAGTCTCCTCACGGAGTAATTGATGCAGGCATGGGGCTCTTGGCACAGCAGCAGTGCTTCATCAGAGGAATGAAGTGCATTTTCTTTTATTATGAAAAAGAAACGTGAACCCACTCATTAGGCCAATCTCTTAATGTATTGCACCCACAGACGCCAAAGGCTTTGGCTTCTACTCATAAGATGGGTAAAAAAAATCAATACGTGTTTGCCAATTACATTATTTACAGTGGCTGATGCAGGAACAGTGTGGTCAAACCTCTTTGTACAGTAGCTACACGCCCTGCCGACTAGGGACGCACCCATCCCACTTTTTCTTTCCCGATTTGATACCCGTGCTCTCTTTTTTCCAAATGTTATTTCTGTATACCTCACTGTTTGGAAGTCATTGGGACATTTACGTATGTTGTTATATGATTTAATAAATAATAGAAACACTATGATTCTAAATGACATTAAAGAAACTACTATTACTGCAGGGTAAGCAACTGTGCAAGATACCATGAATGTATTGCACTTTTTTGAATTTTTAATAGTAATTATCCCAAATTTAGAAACCTTCCCTCCTGAAACTTTGTACAACACAACAGTCATGGATCTGGCAGCGGCTCTGTTTTACTCAAAGACACTTCAGTGTTTGGATACTTGATGAAATTATGGTTTCAACCTGTCATCCATCTTTTAACTGCCATCCATAGAATTCTATACAGTCTGAACAGTTACACTCTGCTGGTGTATGCCGTCTCACAGTATTGTATTGACACTGCAGTAGGTACTGTGTATATGCTACTTTGTGTATACACAAGGGTTATCCAATTATCTGAAACGACTGAAAACATCCGGCATTGGCAAGACTTTTTTTTTTTTAAGTTTGTTGATTCCATTTATTTTCTGAACAGCTCTTTTGGAGTTGGCATCCATCTGTTGGTGCATTGCGCTTGTTCTGACTGTGAGCAGGTCTTCAGCTTTGTGAAGCAAAAGTTCACAGTATCATCTTGTATTATAATTAGACCGATGAAGGGGGCCAGTTTAATCTGCTAATGGGGGGCTGATACTATAAAAGGACAGACAAAATGAGAAGCAACATGAACTGGAGAGGAGCCAGGTGTAGGGGCGGTCATCCAAATGGCAATACAACATAAATTCTCATGTGTCCCTCCTACTACGTATCTAGCCATGAAGATAGGTCCAGTTTGCAGAGGTTGTGAGATATCTGCGGCTGAAACTTCTGCTGCCACCTTAACACAAAATAAAAATCTTCTTTCCATAGAGTGTCCCATTTTATCAAGATAATCCACGGACCTCACTGTAAAAAGTTTTATTGGATCCCTTTCTTCTGTAGAAAATTGATCTAATAAAAACTGTCACCTGATCTGATCAAAATTACAAGACCAGACCAGATTGGATTAAATTGTTCTTGAGTTTGAATGTACATGTCAGGGGCCAAGCAGTAAGACAATTAGGATAACAGGAGTTTGTTTAGGAAAAAGTGGGTTTTTATTTACCCAAAAAGTGCACAAAACAATATAAGACCAAGAACTTAATATATAAACCTCTAAAATAGGTCAACTCAATATAACTTAAACCAAAAATAACTATAAAAAAAAATACCTGTGCACAACAAAAACTTCCCTCTCAGAATGAGACAACAGGGAACATATATACTAACTGAGCCAAACTAAAAAACTAAAATAGACATAATTGAAACTAATACAAATAAACCCCAACCTAAACCTAAATCCCCCTCCAGCATGGCATCTGATGGTACGGCCCAATTGGCAGGCCATAGTATATAACAGTCCTTCACCCTTGGCCACGCCTTTTCTGCATCAGGAAGGACCTCTCCACCAGCATGGTAACAAAGACAACAAAATGATTAATATAACAAAACCTTTCAATGTAGAAAAGTGTATTCCATTTAAACCATATAAAGCTACAGGAAATAAATGTGGATTATTAATTAACCAAACAGTGTAATGGGTTTGTTTTAATGTTGAAATTGTTTAAAGTGTGACTGAATGAATTAATGTGTACTACAAAGCATAGGGTGAAATGGTGTACCATATTACCATTGCTGGCTGTTTAACCTGTGTGGCTTAGGCCATCACAGTACAGTTATTTATTGTTGTTGTAATTGTTACTCTCTCCAAGAATAAAATACTACTTGGAAAAGCCTCATAACATTATTATCCAATCACTATTCTCTGCTCTGACCTGTTTTCCAGTTGGCCAATATGATCCTCCCTGAAGATGAGAACTTCCTCTTAGTTTTCCGCAGAGAAGCTCCTCTGGACAACAGTGTTGAATTCATTAAGGTAAGGTCAGTGACTATACCAAGGGACGCGACAAGACGACATGAGGCGAGCCACATCTACTAATAATTTCAACTAGAAATATGTCAGCTACAATGTGTCAATAAAAGGTTATTAGACCAGTAAAAATGATACAGTAGCAATAAAACCACAAAAATTACAGAGGTGTCCTGATGTGCCAGTGGTCCAAGACATACATGGAGTGACTGCAACATTCATTGTTTTACTGGAGACCATTGTTGCATGTCATCACTACATTTATTTTACAGGACTGCTTATCCCCTGGTGTACATACTGTAGACTCATAGGGGGCGGGTGAGGTGGAGGTTTGGGTAGGCCAATGTGGTAGGGAGGTAGATTCGGATATCCTAAGCCGCATATACATGATCCTTGGGTAAAACCGCTCTGAGGACGCGCTTGTTGCCGCTAACTAGGATATGATCCGCACTGCTTCTTTTTGGCATCGTAAGCATCAATTATTTCTTCTGCTTTTACTTTTTCTGTGAGGTTAATCTCCATGCGTAGCAGGCTCAGTGTTGACAAATATAATTTACGACATTGTCATTAATATATTTTATGTAGCCTGATTTTTTTTTTTTTTTTTTTTTTTTAGTCCACTACCAAATCCCCCATTCCCCTTTCCCGACAGCAAAATTACGAATCCCACTGTCAGTACCCGATCCGTTCCACCTGCACAATCCGTTCTGCGCATGTGCAAGATCACACGTATGCCATGACGTAGGCGCAGATGATAATGCTGCGTTCATTCCACCACCACCTTGGAATAACGGCACCGCTTCCACCTGCACGATCCGTTCTGCGCATGCGCAAGATGTTGCGCACGCTAGCCTCCAGCTAACGTTAGTTAGCTAATAGCTAATTCGGCGGACCGCTAGGTGATTATAGCGGTCTGCCGTTAGCCTCCCCCGGGAAGCTAACGTTAACTAGTTTAGCTAACGGTTAATTTGGCTAACCGCTAGCTGATTGCAGCGGTCTGCCGTTAGCCTCCACAGTTAAGCTAACGTTAGTTTAGCTAACAGCTAATTCGGCTAACCGCTAGCTGAGACAGCATGTAAACTTTAAAAGACCCTCAAAATAAAACTTGAAAATAAACGTTAACATATATAACAGCTGTTACGTCAGTTCTACTTTACTTGTGCTCATTTAAAATACAATCACTCAATACTTGTCTTTATTGTTATTACTGTAATGTCTTAATTTAGCTGTAGCTTGCTTTTCCCATTAAGTTTAACTTAACGTTATTTTAGACTGAATCTAGCTGCAGAAACAACGTAACCAGTGGGGCGGTGCCTGTTATTTCGAGGTGGCTTGAACGCAGCATTATCATCTGCGCCTACGTCATGGCATACGTGTGATCTTGCACATGCGCAGAACGGATTGTGCAGGTGGAACGGATCGGGTACTGACACCCACTATGGCCACGCCAAGACCCGCCCTACGAAGCAGCTCGATTGGTTGGGGTTAGGCATTTCACCTTGAGTGGTTAAGGTTAGGGGATTGGTCAGGGAATAGGACTTGTACATGGAAGCATGGACGCCTGGCCAATAGTAGTGTGCGAATGCTATTGAAGGGCGGGTCTTGGCGTGGCCATAGTGGGGGAAAAAAATATCTCTTCCCGAGCATAGACTGTAACCAAAGCCGGTCTACGGAAAGCCGTTCCACTCCCTATTCAGCCCCATTGTACCGAATTTGGTTGCAGTTCCACCATAGTTCCACTGGGGTGATTGCGGTCTAGTACAAAATGAATGGGACTCTATGGAGCTAGACGGCTAAATGTGTCTCTTTCACCCGATTGTCGTTGAGAAACCTCAGATTTGATTGTAGTTTTTGCAAGTTCAACATGGGTTATAGGTCGAAAGTTGAATGAACGAGTACTTCTGTCCTTTTGATTTCTTACAGGGGGAGTCGTTGTTGCCCATAACACGCTAGCATTCTGCTAATGAATGCTGATTGGTCAGTGAAGGTCTGATTACGATCGGAGATCCCGCTTGACGGCATCCGAAGCAGAGCCTGAATGTCAGAGTAAATATTTCGGCGTAGTCTTTAAAACATTAGCAAACCTCTTTCTAGCACGTGTATTAACAGGGAGAGCCTCAGCTGTTAGCTGTGTTGTCGATGCCTCGAGAGAAAAAACGAAGCGACTCAGAGCTTGCCGTAAAGCAGTATCTCCGGCCGTATATGTGTATGACGTCATTAACATTTTAAAAGGCTTTTTAGAACAAAAAAGCGACTTTAAAAAAATCTAACACCCAGCAGTGTGTATTTTCTTAGCCTCCCCTTTCGAATGGAACATTCAAATTACTAGACAAAAAAGTGGATTTTGAGGGGTATAGCTCCATAGAGTCCCATTCATTCAGCACTGGCCTGTGAGCGCCCCCTATATGAAACTCTGGTGGAACTGCAACCAGTTCAGAAGCTGGAAGTAACAAGGGAGTGGAACTTCTTGATATATTAGAAGTTCTTTGCTGTAACAGTGTATGTTCCCGACCAGTTCCCGACACTGCCTTTGATTACCATGACAACCAAACGGACGAACAGGCAGAGCGGCCAAAGCGCTTCAGAGGCGCATTCAAAATACGTAAATAAACGCTAAAGGTGGAGAAGGTGGTCATAGTGACAAAAGCAGTAGGGTAATACAGGGAATACACAGGGGTTTGTGCGCTTTAACTTTAGTGTAGTTGTGTGCACAATACTGTAACTGCCGACAGGACGCCGTTGTGCTCTGCGCTGAAGCACTGCAAAGGTTCTGAACGGTTCCTGTCTTCGTTGAAGTATGTTTTAATGATGTTCTGTTAATGTTTTGGGTGTGCATGTATGTTACCTGGGTTTAAGTGTTGTGGGTTTGATTTAGTGTTCAGATTTATCTACATGTATTGGTGTAACCATGACCGAGACTTGGGTGGGGATTGCTTCTGTGCAGTGAGGGTGTATTTAATGTCTTTGAGTAGTGTGGGAATTAACTTGCAGATTGTCACAATACAGTGCCAAGGATAGCTGCATGTCCATATTTGCAGGATGGAGCATTTGGGTAGGCTTAAGCCCAAACCCTACATCACCTGCCGCCCCTGCATAGACTTAAACCATATACTGTATGATTAGAACTTAAAAATATGCCGAGAACCAGAGTATCAAATTGTTGATTTTTCAAGCTAAATAACGCTTTAGAACTTCAGCTTTATTTTTAGCAGTTCTTTGATTCTGAGCCTGTAACACCAACCGGGAAATGGATCAATGGATCAATTCTAATAAAATGATTGTAGCGGGTGCAAGATGCAACACATTATCATTGTCCTAAATAAAGAGAGATACAGATAAAACCAAACCGACCAGTAACAGGCCAACCGAGTAGATGATTGGAGTGGTAGCAACACATGAAAACACAGCAGTTGACAGTTTTTATGGTTTCATGTTTCTAGTTCAGATTCAGCCATAACCACATTGCATGTAAGCATTTGTTGATTGCCATTTCCTCCCCACTGCAGATATGGAGGAAGTACGATGTTGACTGCAGCGGCTACATATCAGCTCGGGAGCTCAAGGTAAAGTTGTCTGCACAAACGCACAGCAGAAGCAATGACACATCTCTTTTCTGTAGAGTAACATCTTTCAACAGTGGCATTGGCAGAGAATGACTGAAACCCTCAGCCCTCAGTTTCCTGTTCATACTGTACACTGAAATGTCAATCCTGTTCCTCACTACATAATGTAATGTGCACTAACAAAGTATCCTTTGTTTCGTGTGTTAGAGAACTGTGTGTAATTGTGTATCACCCACTGGATTTGATTGTTTTGTTGTTAGATTATTAACAAACTTTTGTCTCTTAGGCTTTCCTGAAAGATCTGTTCCAACAGCATCAAAAGGAAATGCCATCTGATAAGCTGGAGGAGTATACAGACACAATGGTAGTAATACAAGTCTCCACTTTGTCTAGCTCTAAAACAGTTAAAGGCAGCCTTTTGAATCGGTGTTTCTTAGTCCGGTATCGTGGCGAGCTGACTTGCAATCAGTCCATGTTAGACAGATATGTTAATGCTAAACCTTTTCCTTTCTTTACTTATGGCGCTTTTCCATGTTTTCACGTCACCTTTTTGGCTCGCCTCAGGTCACTTGGAACCTCAACTGAGGTGGTACTAAAAAAAGTATCTGTTAGCAGGTACCAGGTACTTTTTTTCGTAATGGAAAACCAAAAAAGGCGAGGCGAGTCGAGCAGGTACCATGTAATGGAAAAGCGCCATTAGTGTGCAGCTGGATTCATTGATCACTCTGCTGTTGTTGTGTGGAGCTGGTTAAAACAGACAAATCCTGCTATTTCCAGGTAGCTTGGAAGTGTAGGTTACTGTACATGAATTGACATGTTTATTTTTACAAATAAAAACAGCATGAGACTGAAAAGATTTAAGTGGCCGCTGCAATCCGCTATTCTGCCTAACTGAAATGTTTTCAGAGGATCTTGTGTGCTGCAGATGTCAAAAGAGAGTGTCACACTAGGCAGTTTGTGTTACTTCTGTTGAAACCCAGAGTTCAGATAGCTTATTCTTACTACTTGATAGATTTGAATTAGTAGGAGATTGGTTCACACTCAATGTCAGATGGAATGAGTCGGCTCTAGAGTCACAGGTGGTGTGAGGAAATAACCAGAAACAGCACACATAGAGAGATTCATAGTCTCTGAAGCTCTTTTCGTGGTTCTGAGTACACTCCCTTTTCTTGCAGATGAAAATCTTTGACAAAAACAAGGATGGCTGTTTGGATTTGAACGACATGGCCAGGTACTTTTCAAAGAGCAGGAAGAAGATTTGTTCTTAAAAGTCCCTGCAATGTTAAGATCTCTGTCACCTGTGATTGTATTTCTGCTGCATCACACACTAGATGGTCGGATAGCCATAAAAGAGAGATTAGATCATATTTTGCCAAATATTAACATCTAAAAAATTACTGCTTTGGTTAGCCAGTTTGCATGTATGAGGGTTTGTGGAGGTGGAGAGACCTAGCAGCATGCCTCGGGATAGCTAGCTGAGAGAGCTGACATTCACTGAAAAGGGATTTACTAAACTCTTGACAGTTGATTATTTAAAAAAAAAATGAGATAAATAAATGGTGATAATTCCACCACGAGGAACGTACTGTACTTCTCTTTAATAACTAAAACGCTTGTAAAATATGTATTCCTTCCTCAACAGGATCTTGGCTTTAGAGGAGAATTTTCTGCTCAAGTTCGAGATGGATGTAAGTGTATCTCGTTCTTTAATATATGGCAGATGACAACATGAGTTAATCGTTTTGCAACAGTTTGAGAAGTTATGTTCTGTTATTTTATCTAATTTCTTTCCTCCCATATTTTTTTATTTTGAAAAACCACTTCATTTCCCCAGGCCTGCAGTAAAGAGGAGAGAAAGAGAGACTTTGAGAAGATCTTTAACCATTATGATGTTGTAAGTATAATAACTCAGTGGGTGGGACACAGAGGATGACTGCTATTTTATAATTTTATACTGGCCTGTCCTGCAGGAAACTATGGTAGAATATGACATTTACTGGTTTGAATTGTCAGCTAGCCTGTAGGAAATTCTATGTTGAGGAGGAGGGCAGCGAAAAATCGCCCTTAACATCTTCCTTTAGAGGCACCCATGGGCACAGCAGCCCCCTCTGTGCCACTAAAGCTGCCCAATAGCGGGGTGTATTACAGGTATTACTGTCTTATCAAAGGACTCCTCCATAGCACAAGTAAATCTTGATTCTTGTGATGGCAGCTGTCCAGTCAAGGCAGACATCTCCTGCACTAAACCTTTTCTATCCTCAGTTAACACTAATACTCAAATGTGCATAATGTGTGTGTCTGTGTGCAGAATAGGACTTGGTACAGCAACAGTGAACCCAATTAGCTCCCTTCTCTGTAATGAAACCTAATAAAATAAAGCACCCATTATAATGTCAAGTCACTCTCTGGGATGATGAGTTAACTCTGTCAGACTCATTCACAGTACAGCTCCAGACAGGAGTCAATTATTCCTATCATGACTCACTGATAAGCTTCCCTTATTCTGTAAAATCATGTGTATGAGCTTGTCTTTATTAACAAGTAGAACATGAACAAATGGCTCAGTTGGAACATTTTTATTCTGTCTGCACTCCTTTAGAGTTCATAGAACCTCTGTTAGAAGTGTCACTCATGTTTCACACCTCGATTGCTTTTTTCTAGCTCTAAAATTAACAGCACAGCGACTGGCACCATTTTCAAGTTTTGTGAAAGCTGTTTTATGATAGCAGCAGGGTTTCACAGAACATCTCTTGATCCTGAGTAGGAGAGTGAAAAACTGGCACAAAGTTGAATATTTGAGCTATCTCATTTGAAACTGCTATCAAGCAAAAGCATTTGCATAACTGCAGTGAGGACGGTCAGATGCATCATATTCTCCCTGCAGTTTGTCTATATTTCAAATTAATTTAATGTAAGCAGCTATATGATTAACATGCAAACACTCCAGGATGCCAGGCCCACCAAAGCAATACGCCCAGAAAAGGAAGACTAATGAATGACTGAATAATGCGAGTGGGTGAATTAGATTAAGTAATCTGCACTCCTCCTTTCTGTCTTTTATTCTTTTCATTCTCTCTTTTTCTGTCTCTTTCTTCCCTGTTCAGAGTAAGACAGGAGCGCTGGAGGGTCCTGAGGTGGACGGCTTTGTCAAAGACATGATGGAGCTGGTCAGGGTAGGACACAATGCTGCTGGTTGTTGCAAACATGCTGTCTGACATTCAGATATTAGTGTTGTTTACCAAAAATGTACACTTGTTGTAGATCTATATATGGAGCCTACCACATCTTCAACAGTAGAAATGATAGACAATTAATCATTTAATACGCACACTCTTTAATATCAGCTTATCAAATGTGAGGATTCACTGCTTTTCTGTGATATTTATCATAGTAAAAGGAATTTTGGATTGATGCCCATGTGAAACAATTTTGAAGACACTACTCTGGGTTTTGGAAAATCATTATGGACATTTATTTTATACACAAACAATTAAAATAATCAACAATTAAACAAATTGATAGTAGCAGCCCTACACTATACAACTAGCCTGGTCCTACCAGACTCTCGTACATTTCATTTGTACAGACAGTCTGACACTCTCCATTGACAAGTGTTCTTCCTTGAAGGCGGGTACTCTGTTGAAGTTTAAAACTATTGGATCTGCCCAGAGCCACGGACAACTATCTGCTTATATTTAGCATTAGCATCGCTAGCGTTAGCCTTAGCCAACTCCTTCACCACTAACTGAGTGCGCTGGAAAATCTAACTTTTCCTTAACCCTGTGGGGAGGAGGACCACGACATCATGGCCACCAACAAAACTCAGCAAAGATTGTTCTTGCTCAGGCTTTAACTTCTGGATATTCGGCAGCATTGCCACAACGGACCGAATGGCTTCGCTCGCATCTTTCTAACACACGTCCTCAACGTCGTCGTTCTCAGCCACTCCCTCTGTTCGCTGATTGGACCGCCAAATATTTGGCCGGAAAAACCCATGAATATACCGCGAACCCAGACGGAGTACTGAAGGGAAATGAAAATAGAGCGGAAGTACGTAGGAGGGCGGAGCCAGGCTACTATAAAACTACATCAACTCCAAATATGTGACTGAAAAATTGAGAATTATAAATGCTTGAAGATCTGTGTGGCGCCACACCACAATTGAAAATTTAACTGAATTCATGTTACTGAAAATTCTTGATATAATTAAAATGTATTTTAAAGAGGAAATAGTGTTGAGCTAACTGTCAACTCAAAGAGATGATATACTTTGGAACAGATGTTATTTGAGTTTGATGGTCATCCATCTATGAACCCTGGCATAGTATTGATTTCTAGCTATAATGCTTTTCCACTGTGCCTCTCCCTTCCGCTCTCTTCTGTCCTCTCCAGCCCAATCTCACAATTCCTGAGCTGGACAAGCTGCGAGGCATTCTGCTGCGTCACTGTGACGTCAACAAGGACGGAAAGATCCAGAAAAATGAGCTGGCTCTGTGTCTGGGAGTCAGACATAAACTTAATTAGAGATTATAGTATTCTGAAACACTGACCCTGTATTCGTTGTATGGTCATCAATGGTAGAATGTTGTGATGTATCCAGATCAGTCTAATTACTCGGTTATTTGAGGTCAGTATTCATAAAGTTATTTGATCCTGAAAATGATAGAAACACTATTTGATACTGCGTAATAAAAAAAATAATTAAATGACTATATCATCTATGATTTGAAATGACATGAAATGTGTTTCTTGTGCTTGTTGTAGAATTTGTGGTACATTAATCATTCTGTTTGCTTTTGAAAACAATGTTTTTCATTGTAATATTCTTCTTTTAGTTTGGTGCTGGAGTTTGTTGGCTATTGAATAAAACAGAAGTTTATGCAGAAAGTAGCCTGCTAGTTATTTTGCAGTGGAGCAGTACACATAAAAATGGCCGCCGCTCTGACCATTCTGCTACGTTGATTTGAATGAGAATATCTTTCTATTCAATTCTACTTCTGACTACTACTGACGTTTGGCTATTTGCATGTTTCTCTGCCAAAGAAGGCTGTAGTACAGTATGTTGAATAAAGCAATGATGAAGTAATGAGCATGTGGATTTGTCTGTTCTTTTTTTGCTATTGTAATGTAACAACTCTTTTTAAATATATACAATTTAAACTCTTAAACTTATCAGTACAATTTAAGCTTATATGCATACGTTAGTAATAGTTTTATTCTTAAAATCTTCATTTATAAACGTGTCAAAAACATTCTTTACAATAAACCTTGGTTATGTGTACACGTGTTGACAAGCTGTTACATTATTGTAAGGCAGAAATGCTATCCAAATTTGGAAGAATTATTTTAGTGATTCAAAATTAAAAGCTGCGTAGCCATTGACTTTTGAATGCTTTTTCAAAAAGCTTTCATTCACTGATTTTCAACCTACTGCACTGTCCAAGGAATTAACTATAATAGAATAACTCCTCATATTTCAGATTCCTTATGCAATGACTATTAATATAGTATTACTATATTACTTGCCTACACTATTACTATATTCTACATATTATGTAAGTTAGATATTCTGTAAACCAATCTAGCTTTAGAGACGTAGAGGTTAACGAAGGCCTTAAAGGAGAATTCCGATCGATTTCAACACGTAGCTATGTTGTTTGGTGTCACGCAGTGCTGTCAGTAGCAAGAAAAGCGAAAATAATCGGTGTTGCCTACACCGAGTTATGCTACTGCTACCTTTTGCTCCAAGGCAGCTGAAACGAGGCAGGTTTTAAACATGCTTTTAGCCTCTTAACATGTTAGAGATGTCATTACAAGTGCCTTGCCATGTGAACTGATTCCTTCCGAGTGAACACAGTGAATATGGCTGCAGTAGATGTGAAAGAAATGCATAAACGTTGTACTAATTCAGCCAGTGCACATACCTCTGTTTAGTTCCAGTGTTGGGCAGTAAGACGAGTGCTTAGGGACCGTCTACAAACTACAACACCGAAAAGAGATACAACAGAAATATTAATTAATTTAATAATTAAATAAGTAGTGTATCCAAACTTAGCTTAATTAATTATTATTTTGTATCGCTTTTCGGTGTTGTAGTTTGTAGACAGTCCCTAAGCACTCTTGCCGTCTCACCAGAACTAAACAGAGGTATGAATTAGCACAACTTTTATGCGTTTCTTTCACATCTACTGCAGCCATATTCACTGTGTTCACTCAGAAGGAGTCAGTTCACATGGCAAGGCACTTGTTCACATCTCAAACATGTTAAGAGGCTAAAAGCAATTTTAAAACCTGCTCCGTTTCAGGTGCGAAAGCTAGCAGTAGCATAACACTATATATATATATTTAAAACTATAACTATAACAACAAGACTTTGTTTGACCAGTGTGGTTAAGTAGATGGAAACCCCTCCGGCCACTAAAAGGGAGCTAATGGTGCCGACCTAAAAGCTTTGCTCAGCTTCAGACCGCCTGATTGCCCTTCAAATCCCCACAAAGCTGCGTGTGTGTGTGTGTGTGTGTGTGTGTGTGTGTGTGTGTGTGGCACATCTACAAACAAGAAGAGACTTGTGTGTTTGAAGTAAATAGACACATTTGTGTGTGTAAGTGTGTCTGCGTGTGTGTATTGATGTTAACAGTAAAGGGCTTGTGATTGTGTGTTTTTGTGTGGGCAGAGCGACTGCTACACAGCTGCTGCAAAACAAACTCTTTCCCATTTAGGCTGAAAGCTTTACTCCCCACCTTATAACAGGCTGCATTAACACTGGAAGTTTAACGGATATTGTGGTGCAGAAGCAGGGAATTTTAACGAAATAATATCTGATCATTCTCATCATCAAAGTAGATTTGAGGCAAAGTTGAAGCACTCTAATGAAGGCATAATAGATAATATATTTTCTTTCAGTTGCAAAATAATACTTATTTATGTTGGAAAAAGTGGAAGCAAGATGAGATGAGTTGCTTTCTCTGATTGTATTATGTTCTTTTATATTTATTTTTGAATTAAGCTCCATTTTGGACAGTGCTTCAGACTGAATCTGGAATATGTTACTGGAATTTCCCACAAAAAAATGTTTTACCCATCTGTGTTTTTTCTTGGTAAAGTAATGTCCAGTCTACATCATTGTTTCCATCAATTCAGTAGTGATGTGGCCTAGTCCTCATGTCATTTATATATAGGCAAACGTTTTGGCTATTATTTACTTACATTTTCTGTGACTGTACTAGGGATAGACTGATTATCGTTTGCAGATTATCTGTATCAGCATTTTATTTGCCTGATAACTGATAACAGGGACTTCACTAGGATTTAAAGACAGGGGGTGCTTAGCCCCCAGGATATTTGTAACTTGTGTTTGCAAAATCTTTGCACTCACATCTTTGTTACTGTATTAAAGCTACACTTATGTCAACAACCAGTTAAGAGACCAAGATGTTAACAAGTAAAAAGTGACAGACATATCTTCTTCCATTTCTACTCTGTTCAACAAAAGTTACTGTAATCTTAGCTTTTAGACACATCAAAGCTGCATGGGGGAATTTACTTAGGCCAGACTTTGCTCCTGGTGAGTTATTCTGTAAGCAATGACTTAAATGCTATCTGTCTGCTCATGTAAATGTGTGATAAAGTAATAGCATACTATTTCTAATTCCTCTCTCTATAAGATAAGTTGTCCAAAGAATGCTATTTAATTACACTAATACTGTAACTGCACTGTAGATTGGTTCAATCAGTGTCATTTTGCTGTGTAGTTCAGCTTGCATACAGTATAACCCAAGAACCAGAATTTTAAGGTCATAGTGAAATTTGACTACACAAGTTTGAGCGTTTCTCAAATAAAGATAATTTATTCTTCCAAATGATGTATACAATGTATGACTTAAATCAACAATTATTGATACTGTAACCTGATGGCGGAAGGAATAAAATATTTAGAGTAATGATTACTGTATGTATGTACTATATGTAGGATTGCTTTCATTTTATTTTCACATGTGTATCTGTGGGCATATGCTCATGTTTAGCCTAGCCTACATTTAGGCAACCTAAAGTTAATTAATTAAAAAGTGCGCTACTTTTGCTCCGCTACTTCTCTCTGCTTCAGTTTCACACACTACTGAGAGTACAGCTTAATGTCCGGACCACAACACTATCTGACTCTCTTTTACTGTGTATTATGTGGAATAATGTTTAAACATTATCAAGCAAGCAATTAGCTTAAAGCATTTAAACAAAGTTTTGTGTTGGAGTTTGTAACAGAAGATTTTCACTGTAAATGCATATCGGTTCCAAATATCGGTTATCAGTTTCATTAACTACTAATCCTAATATCAGGTTCAGCCTTGAAAAAAAAACAGTATTTGTTGACCCCTAGTCTGTACTGTATGTGTCTTATGTGTTTTTAGGGTTTGTTTTGCAATCAATATGCTACTTATATTATTGTGCTACATGTAATGCTGATAAATGGCAGAGAGAGAGAGAGAGAGAGAGAGAGAGAGAGAGAGAGAGAGAGAGAGAGAGAGAGAGAGAGAGAGAGAGAGAGAGAGAGAGAGAGAGAGAGAGAGAGAGAGAGAGAGCAAAAAACATCCCTTCCATACAAAGCATCATTACTTAATGCTGCCCTCTAGTGGTCATGCTGAGGAATTGTGGCCCTTGATTTTGATTAAAATGAATAATATGGCATGTACAATAAGAGTCAGCAATCAAAACATTCATGTGTAGTAAAGTATTTCCCTACTGTGTAATATTGAAAAGGCTCTGCAGAAGAATTTAAAGAATGTTTTTTTTGCACGTGCTGCTCCAAAAAGCATTACTAATTACAGGAATTAACAGGAAGTTGAACAGAGTGTTAACTTGTTGTGCTCATACCTGTAATTAAAATATAGCTGCCTTTACCTGTTCACTAAGAGTGGACAGGTTCACTTTTATCCCCAGAAGATACAACCACTCCTTATAACAATACGTTGCCTGTCCATTAGTGCTGACTAGACAGAATGGTTGATAGCCCGCCAGAAAATGCTCCATGTTTCTGAAATGATTTTGTATTAACAATCACTTTTCTCTACGGTGGCCGACAGGGGCAAACGCCCTGCAACTTCAGGAAACACATGCAAATAGACAAAACACAAGCAAATTAAGAAAACAACTACATTAATTTGACAACACATGCGCAGCATTCAGCAGACGCGCTGCAAATACACACAACACAACCAAATATAAAACGCGCTGCATTTAAAAAACGATGCAAAAAGAAAAGCAAACCCCGAAAAAAGAAGCGATGCGAAAAGAAAAACAACTTCATTAATTTGACAACACATGCGCAGCATTCAGCAAACGCGATGCAAATACATAAACGCGATGCGAATAAAAAACGATGCAAAAAGAAAAGCACACAAACCCCGAAAACAAATGCAAAAGAAAAACGCTGCATCCAGATTTCACAACGGAAGTTCTCCAGACCTCTAGAGGGAACAGCTGATCAGCTGGATTTTCGACCCCTTTTCTGCCTTTTTATTAGAGTCGGGTATGGCTGCATAGTAAAAAGAGAACTCCTGTCTCATGTCCTTATTAATAACATAATATAATATTAGTAATATACAGTCTCTGCTCCCGTCTCAGCAGGGACGCTGGTGCCGTGCTCGAGCTTTCAAAATAAAAGCTCGCGTTTGGTCGGCTCGTCTTCCTTTGGTGTTTTGGATGTTTTTGTACGGTGGCCGACAGGGGCAAATGCCCTGCAACTTCAGGAAACACATGCAAATAGACAAAACACAAGCAAATTAAGAAAACAACTACATTAATTTGACAACACATGCGCAGCATTCAGCAAACGCGCTGCAAATACACACAACACAACCAAATATAAAACGCGCTGCATTTAAAAAACGATGCAAAAAGAAAAGCAAACCCCGAAAAAAGAAGTGATGCAAAAAGAAAAACAACTTCATTAATTTGACAACACATGCGCAGCATTCAGCAAACGCGATGCAAATACACAACACAACCAAATACATAAACGCGATGCGAATAAAAACGATGGCAAAGAAAAGCACACAAACCCGGAAAACAAATGCAAAAGAAAAACGCTGCATCCAGATTTCACAACGGAAGTTCTCCAGACCTCTAGAGGGAACAGCTGATCAGCTGGATTTTCGACCCCTTTTCTGCCTTTTTATTAGAGTCGGGTATGGCTGCATAGTAAAAAGAGAACTCCTGTCTCATGTCCTTATTAATAACATAATATAATATTAGTAATATACAGTCTCTGCTCCCGTCTCAGCAGGGACGCTGGTGCCGTGCTCGAGCTTCGACCTTTCAAAATAAAAGCTCGCGTTTGGTCGGCTCGTCTTCCTTTGGTGTTTTGGATGTTTTTGAACTAAACAGTACGGCAATCATGCTAATGAATACAATAACTTTTTCAGGGATGTATTACTTACAACACAATGGAGCAAGCAAAGCAATTTTGTCTTTATTTGCAGGCGGGATTTAGGCTATTCAGTTTGATAAATCCCACGGTAAATTGGCTGGTTTACTAAACAGGGGGGGACTATTTTAAATAGTCTATTTTTTGTATTTCAAGAGCGTATTGCTCCACAATATGAATACAGATTGGTCACTTATTTTGTTGTATAATCACAATATTACACTTGAGGAGGTCTACACTTCAGTGATGCGCTTTCGGACCTGGAAATTAAACCCTCTTCATATGTGGCTTAAACAAACATCAACGTTAAACACTGTAACAGTTTTAAATGTTTTATTACCACGAGTTTACGGACACGTTTACAGACTCTGCTAATTGAGTAGGCCTATCAGCTGTGACCCGAGCCGAGACACACCCACCAACCGAGAGAAAACATATCTCAAACATAGACTAAATATTTACAGTCTATGATCTCACCGTTGCACACCGTTCTGAGATTGAACGTCTCTCTCTCTCTCTCTCTCTCTCTCTCTCTCTCTCTCTCTCTCTCTCTCTCTCTCTTCTCTCTCTCTCTCTCTCATAGACTAAGTATGCTCTTCCCCAGCCCCCCCAAAAAAATCAGCTGTTCCACTGCTAGTGTAATATTGTGATTATACAACAAAATAAGTGACCAATCTGTATTCATATTGTGGAGCAATACGCTCTTGAAATACAAAAAATAGACTATTTAAAATAGTCCCCCCCTGTTTAGTAAACCAGCCAATTTACCGTGGGATTTATCAAACTGAATAGCCTAAATCCCGCCTGCACATAAAGACAAAATTGCTTTGCTTGCTCCATTGTGTTGTAAGTAATACATCCCTGAAAAAGTTATTGTATTCATTAGCATGATTGCCGTACTGTTTAGTTCAAAAACATCCAAAACACCAAAGGAAGACGAGCCGACCAAACGCGAGCTTTTATTTTGAAAGCTCGAGCACGGCACCAGCGTCCCTGCTGAGACGGGAGCAGAGACTGTATATTACTAATATTATATTATGTTATTAATAAGGACATGAGACAGGAGTTCTCTTTTTACTATGCAGCCATACCCGACTCTAATAAAAAGGCAGAAAAGGGGTCGAAAATCCAGCTGATCAGCTGTTCCCTCTAGAGGTCTGGAGAACTTCCGTTGTGAAATCTGGATGCAGCGTTTTTCTTTTGCATTTGTTTTCGGGTTTGCTGTTTTCTTTGCATCGTTTTTTTTATTCCATCGCGTTTTTGTTTGGTTGGGTGGAGGGAATGCTGCGCATGTGTTGTCAAATTAATGAAGTTGTTTTTTTTTTACATCGCTTCTTTTCGGGTTTGTTTTTTTTTTCATCGTTTTTAAATCAGCTGCTTTTTATATGATTGTTGTGTTTTTTTATTGTACTACAGCATGTGTTGTCAAATTAATGTAGTTGTTTTCTTAATTTGCTTGTGTTTTGTCTATTTGCATGTGTTTCCTGAAGTTGCAGGGCATTTGCCCCTGTCGGCCACCGTACTTTTCTACTCTTTTCTACCACATCTCATTGGTACTGACCCAAAACAGCCATTACTTAAACTTCCAGCCATTGTGTAAGAATAGCTGTTTTGCTGCATGAAGCTGGTATGTGCTCATCTGTGCTTTACTAAGAACAATAAGTAGTTACATTTATAAAAGGCCAAGGCACCAGGCTCCTCAGACGGACAGACCACTGACCCCTGTTCCTTGTCTATGTCTTTTCTTTTTCTTCTTCTTTTCTTCTCTGGCTCCAGAGCATTCTCACTAAGTAAACAACAAATAAGAAAGCTGTTGTAAATTGTAACCCTTAAAAGTCTCCCTCTGCCCTTATGTAAGGTTGCGTTTCTGCCCCTCTCCTAGGTGAAACCCCAACATTGCCTTTACCAACACGCACAATGTATGGATCTGCCAGGTCAATGGTTGTCATGGTTTCAGCCGAGCACCTCAACAACCTTTTTAACAGAAGGTCAGTCAGGCACACTAACTCATTGAAATTTGTGCTAGAAATTTCAAGTTAAATAACATAAATGAAAGGTTTTGAGTGCTTACTCTACAACCAATGTTCTTTCAACAACACACTTAGTACATTAAATGAAAATTCACGAGATCTTTCAATATTTCATTTTTTTATGCCCCAAATTCACTTTTCTTGCTGTGGATTATAATAGATCTGAAGTGAGGCAGCTGTTAGTGGATAAAGGTTTGACAAATTAGGATACAGCATGAGATTGCAGACATATTTTGTATGTTTAAAATGTTTTGTAGCAGCAAACAATAACTGAAATTAAAAATGTACAATATTTTTAATTTGAACTATTTTTATAGATGAAAAGCCAAATCTTGCAGGAAAAATGTTAAACTCTGCTCCAAGAAAGCGAGCGAGAGTGAGGGCTAAGTGTGCTAACAATTCCTTTTGAACAGTATTTCTGTGCATGTACGTCACGCAGCACTTTGACACTTACAGCATGTAAACTGAGTAAAAGGGACCTGTATATAGAATGGTGTTGGGTAAATAATGCAAAATGTGTGGTCATGTTGTTTTTAGTGTGACCCTCTGAAGTCTGTTAACTACGTCACTCTCTATACAAATTGGACGTTTTCATGTGGTTGACAAACACTGTCGATTTACAACCATTGCCCCAAACAAACCAGGAAGCAGACGTGGAATGTGACACAAAGCCAATTACTCAAACCATCTGGCAGATGAAAATGTTTTTTATGCTACAAGTTTTTATATTGGCTATGAAAGCTGGGCAAGAATTTCAAATAAGCCTTCAGTTTATTTGAAACAAGCAAATAGCAACACATCTCAAATATGACATTTATATGAAAGCTGTGAATGCCTTATATGACTAAATTAACAGGCCAAGTCAAACTCAGGGATCATCGTTAATCTAGATATAAACATTAGATTAATGGCCAAATGGCCAAAAGTTCAAGCTGAGATCTGATCCTCCTTCCAGGATGAAACATTTGTTTCATCGTTCCAGTCAGACCTCCCTGGGTTTGTTCTGTTTCCTGTGCTCTCTGTGCACTGCTAAAAATAATACCTGTAAAAATGTGGCCATAAATTTGAATATTTTTGTTTTTGTACAAGATCTCCCCCAAGTGGCAGCCATGTGTTCGGTTCTTCAACCAAGAAGAAGTTCAAACAAACATCACTGTCCGTCCATGGCTGCACACAATGACAAAAATACTCAACAGGGTTAATTCATCATTTATAAATCATTGTTTCAACATTATTACACATTAATATGGTATTCATAAACCCAGTTATACATGTTTTATTCTTGATTAATATCTATAATGTGTTTAATGATTGTATTTTCATGCTTTATGAATGATGGTTTCACCATTTCTAAATTAGGTTTAACATAAAGTACAAACCAGATATTTACATTTCACAAGATCATTAAGAAAGTGTAAGTAAATGATTACCATACTATTTAGATGTACATGTATGCATGTATTTACACATATAATGATTTAGACATGCACTAGTGGTCAGTTAGTGTGTTAATATATGTTTTATAAACACTTATTAATACAGCAATTCATGATTAATTCAGGTAGTTACTCATTGTTAGTTAAGTATTTGTGTGAACTCATCTAAAGTGAGAACTATGCCTCACAAATAATTTATAAATGAGATTAAAAAGCACTTTCTAAATTATCTTGTGAACCAGTAACAACTCCTTAATAACTGGTTTGTAATTGATGTAATACTCAATTTAGAAATGGTAAATCCGTCATTTATAAAGTATGAAAGTTCATTAATAAAACACATTATAGATGAGGTTTTTAAATCAAGAATAAAACATGTATAACTGTGTTTATGAATTACATACTAATGTTTAATAATGTAGGAAAAATGCTTTATAAATGATGAATTAAGTATTTACTGATGCGTAGCTATGCTTCATAGTGTGTAGTTGTTTTAAAGTGTTACTGACTTGGTTAACTGTTTCCATAGATAATACAGCACAATGTCATGAGTAAACTGGACAATTGAGAAATAAAGCTTTAAAGTGCTCATATTATGCTTTTTGGCTTTTCCCCTTTGCTTTATTGTGTTATGTATCTTTTTGTGCACGTTATAGGTTTACAAAGTGAAAAAGCCCAAAATCCACCCCAAAGGGACTTACCATCTCCAACAGAAAACACTGTTCACAAACTGCTCCAAACAGCTCTGTTGTAGTCCAGCCTTTACTTCTGTGACAAACGTGCGTCACTTTGTAACACGTTATAATGCTCGCCTTACTGTGCATGTGCGACTCCCAACAAAGATGGTACAGAAGTGAGATGCCTCACTCTATTGCTAAAACGGAGAGCTCAACACACAGGGTGAAAAGAGGAGCTGCAGCAATGTGCAGTACAACAAATATATGGTGTTTTCTGAAAATTAAACCACATAAACCTATTCTGGTACAACCTCTTAATACAATTATGAACCTGAAAATGAGCATAATATGAACACTTTAATAATGATTTTGCTTGGAGACCAATCTCAATAGCAACAATGCGCAGAGCTGGCCAACTTTCACACACTGGTGGTTTTGAAGAAAAGTACTGTCAACCTCACTCACTCACATTCAGGACACCACCTTTCACTGACATGAATATACCCATATATCTACAGTAAGCTAATATCACCTGATATAATAATAGCTGATTGTTTTCTTCATTCATTAAGTTAATTAAGTAGTTCATGAGCAGATATAGGAAATGTTGAAAAATGTATTGTCGAAATCCTTTTAGATATTTCTGGCATTACACCTACGTAGATCCAAATCTACACAAACAAGTGTGTCTGAAGATATCCTGCTAAATAACAACAAAACAAGACATACGAAGGGAATTCTGGTCATTCTTTGGTAGTAGCTACTCACTGCCTGCTCTTCTAAACACAAGGTTTCCATCAGATCTGTCTGCTCTGACAGAACATAAAGCCATTGACATCCGCATGAAATGAGTTTTTTCCATGGTGCGTGTTTTATTAGTGGAAGCTCCATATTGCATCCATCCACAGCCACCCACCATAAGACACATCTGCCTCCATTCCGGTGTTTCAGCTCATGTATAGTGGCGTGCAGCAAATAAACCCTGGGTGAGAGATTTGCGGGCGCCTCCCAAGCCGTTAAACTTGCTGCCTGACAGCAAATTGAAAATATGAGGAGCACTCAATTTCATCCGTGAATCTTTGGAGGAAGTAATGTAAACTGATGATGTGCGCAGGAGAAGGTAAGGTAAGGAGATGGGTTACAGGGAGAATACCAGCCACTTTTTTCAGAACTTTTCAACTCTTTGTGAACCACAGCCTGAACTCCCTGTCAAATACAAACTGTCTCCAAACTATTCCCTAGAGCAACATCTGCAATGCTTTAACTCACTGGTTATAGTGTATCCCATTAAGCTGACATTTCCATTTTGTGTCTAACAACACGGAAGGACCAACAGTGATTAAAATTCCTTTCAGTAGATATCAAATGCGCTGTAAGACAGAAATGGTGTGCTGTGGAGTTACATGCCCAAAGACTGGAAGCCAGTGTTTAATGATCTGAAAAATAATAATATTTGGACCAAAGGAAATGCTATTTTAGCCATGTGGAATTATTCAAGCTATTTGTCTGGGTTTCCTTTGGAAGAGCACTGATCAAATACACTCCGACCCCTGGTGATTAAACTCTTTGATTTACTTGACACATTAGTTCTGCAGCGTAGACAATGCAGAGGATGAAGAAGCACTTAAAAACACATCACAGAAACATGTCAAATAATTAAATAGACCATTGCATAAAAACATACAACAGAGATTGTTTGCCCAAACTGAACTCTATATGAAACCAAAAGAATATATGATGTCATGCAGGAAATGAGCAGCTTTTCTGTTATGTCATGTATGTTATGGTCTGACACAATTATTACAAACCGCAATCTGTGCCTCTAATTACATCATTCTCCTACAGGGAATCCAGCCATCTTGCCATATTTGCACTACACTTCATAAATGTTTGGTTCCAAATATGACTCGTCCCAGATGGTTCTCAGGTGCCGAATGCTTTTTGTTTGTACAGACAGTTATCAAACCAAAGAGTTAGAGTAAGACATTACAATTACAAACCTTTGAGGAAGAAGATTAGGGTAAATAGAAAACAATAATAATTGAATAACTTATTGAACTAAAAAAACACATCTTACACTGAACATTACCAAAAATCTGCCAAAGACTTCTCAGCCAAGAAAGAATTCCAAGTCAAAATATTTCAACTTAAGCTTTTTCAGCTGTACCAACCAGACTGATGTGATGTTAATAGTCCATTTCCCATTACACCTGCTGACACATAAGTAAGTATGTTCCTTGACATTTTTGTTGTGGCAGGCCTTTTTAATCATAAATGGATAACTTAATAATCAGTAATATGATTTTGTATATCTTTAATCTGAATAGTTTTGCTTCCTCTGAGTTCATCTGTTCCTGAAGTAATACTGTGTCTGCAAGCATAGATTCATGAATGAATATATGACTCCAGATGCTGGAATCAACAGAAAATGACTGGCAGGAACAATATTTCCTACCAAAATCCCCAAAGTGAATATTAATGCTCCTGCAGTGCATCAAAAATGATTTGGGCATCCCAAACTATTAATCAAGAAAGCAGAATTCTGACCATAAACTAAAAACATAAAGACACCTTTAATGTAAACAGAATATAATAAAACTTTCACTCTGTAATGTTTTTGTTTCATATATTTTCTCTCATTCATTTCCTCGCTCTGAACAGAAGATGTCATGAGGAAAGGGACAGAGAAGATCCTCCACCTACTGCGCCACACAGACTGTTGACCACATATGTTACTGTATCATCTGTTACAAAAACATTAATGATGTTGGACTGTCAGTGTAAACTCTCAGTGAATCATGGTGAGCTCTCAGTGGTGGCCTGACCACTTGGCCAAAGGTTTTGATGCCCTACAGCAGTGTCCAACACCAGCTAGCAGTCTAACAAGTCAACTGTTAGTAGAAGGCTTTTACTGTGTCTTTGTATAGAAAAGACTGTGTGAAACCTCCATTTAAAGTGGTACCGACCCACTGGAGAATGAAGGATATTTAGGGGGTAAACAAAAGATGAGACGTGATAATAACATAAGGTGTAAATTCTCAAAAGCCACTGGTCCTACCGCAGACCCCCTCTGGACAAAGGAAACAGACAAGGAAATAAATACAGCACAGGCTACAGTGTCTACTGCATGTCACTTTGTCCATCCTTCCTTCTCTGCCTCCCCCATCTCTCTCTGTTTCAGGCCAGCAGCCTGATTTCCTCTCATTCCTCCATATCTGTCCCCCTGTCTGTCTTCTCCATATGTCGCTCTCTACAGTGCAAATATTTCACAGATACCATAAATGTGCGTATGCAGACTTCCCACCTCATTCCTGGGAGATATCATACTTTGCCATACTGTGCCAAGCGGTCACAAAGAAAATAAGCCTGCAGTGTTACGTTTTCCAAGATGTGTATTTGCATTTCAGGCTGTTCGCAAATGTTCCCAATTTAATCATCACTAACTTCCAGTATGTGTCTGTGTCTGTGAGAAGTATGGAAGCATAAAGAATGGCAAAACAATGAAAAGAGCAATTTGAGGTGAGACTGATGCCAGTGAGTGGCCATGCAGGCCTTACTGAGAGAAAGAGCCTTGGATGCCGAAGAGTTAAATAAGTAGAAGAAGGCTTAAGAGAAACAGAAGAAAAGCATTCTTTGGAGAGATTACAATCAAACGAACCGAACATATTTCCGAATACAAAACATTTGTGAGGGAAAGACTGAATTGACCAATCATGTGATCCTTCCTTAGTTTATTGTGGGTGCAGCAGCTAAAAACATCTTTGGTACAGCACCATGTCCTGTTCTGTCTCACACCTCAGCAGCACAACATGATTAGAATTTGCTTTAAAAAGACCAAAGCAGAAGCAGTAAAGGAGCAGAAATACACACAGAGTCAGCAAACACAACCATCCTGTGAAATTTGACATTCTTTAACTTCTTCTGGCAAACCATTCGAACAGCACTGAATTGAAATTTGCACAGAGCTATCCACTGTTTGCTGGAATTACAAGTCATTCAGAAAAAAAGAAATTAACCTCAATTTCATTCTCTTTTTTTTTTACTAACTGGGTGATGGAGTCAATAGATAAGACTGTGGATGGACAGCAAAGTCCAGACCGAGACATCTTTGAGTGTTTGGAGGGGATATATTTCATTGATGAAGGAAGAATGTTAGGAGGAACCAAATGTTATTCAAAACAGCTGGCTAGATGTGGTTGTTCTAGGTCACATATTTTAGATTTTTGACTTTGCCGAGAGCAAGGCATTGCTATGGCAACAGACAACAAATACTGCAATAAATAAAATGGTAGTAGAGGGTGTAACCAAATAGTGCATGTCAAGAATAATAAATAATAGAACATGTTTAACACTGAACCGCAGCAACACATTAGTTTATACCTACCTACTCTCTAAAAGAATTTCTATGTAATCCTATTTTTTAATACTTTAGATTTACACACACCTTTCAGAGTTTCTGTTCAAATTCAAAAGAGTGCTCTGGATTTCTAACTTACAGTACAGTAATATTTTCTTAAGAGCCATGCACATCCTTGCTAAAGCCACACAGGTGTCTTTGTGTATTTTGGCTAATTGAACCTTTTCTTAAGACTGTGTGGGAATTTCCAACTTCAACCTGATCAGCTGGTAGGAAGGGACATCAACAATGTTTGTACCTATAATACCTAAAAATGCACCTTAAAAAATCTAACAAAATAACCTTAAATATCTATATACAGTAAGTGCTTAGCCATGTAGTAGAAAGACATGTAATGGTTAAGGCTGTTGCATGTATTTTTATGATCATTCTGATAATATAACTTCTTGAACTATATAAATTATAATAATAATAACAATAGTGATCATCTCAGTATCACCCCCCCCCCCACACACACACACACACACACCACCATCTGCTCAGGGATCACATCTCTGACCAGATGTGTCGACCACAGTGTCAGTCCCCCCCAACTGATCCAAGCTACTCATGAACCAAAGTTTCCACTGTGTAGCTATTTTAGGAAGCAGTAGCAATCCTACAGGGAATAAGAGGGTTTTCCACTGTGACCTCTTAATTAGGGTTCGTCGAGAGAGGTCAAAGGGTCACCGCCCACTGTCAGTAGGACCAAAGTAAGGGAACCTCCATGCCATGATATTTAAGTATTTTTTGCAGGATGTTAAATGAACCTCTCTGTATGTTTGTGGTATCCTCTTTGACAGGATCTCACAATAAAATGTGACTCCTATCTTCCTCCAGCACTCTGGGTCTCTCCGACATTCCTTCCTGTTTGTTGTCATGGTGCCAGCAGGACAGCTCCACTATATAAGGTCCTCCTCTCCCGAGTCTTGAGCCAGAACGACAAAGAGATCACAACCTTCTGCTACACCACAGCCAGAGAGGAGGGACGATTCAACCCCAAACCAAAGGACTCAAATCAGCTCCAATAACGACAACTAAACACTTTTTAGACTGCAGATATTTTTGATTCTGCTCTACTTAACAGGAAGATGACCAATCTGTCACAGAGAGCTCTTTTTGTCTTCTTTACAGCACAGGTAGGCACTGTTTTCATTTAGATAGTGTTTTATATTTTGACGCCAGATACTCTGAAGAGGTTTAAGTTAAAGACAATATTTTATTTTATAAAAACAAATCTTTTCACTTAGGAAGTTCTTGGATTATTTTTCAGACAATAATTTCATAATTAGAAGATACTGCTACTTCTGTAATTTTCACAGATCAATTTAAGTGCAATTACAAAGCATTACATGGCATCTTAATTTGTTTAAATTGATGAAAGTTTTTACCAACAGTACAAATGAGTTTCACCAAGTGAGCAAGTAACTGTTGTGAAAGTTTACTGAAGTCATTGTTTGATACGCTGCAAATGCCTCCTTTTTCACAAGATATGTAAATTTAAACTACCCTACAAAATTTGCTTTTGTACCTTGTAAAAATTAGTATGATGATTTGTTTTTTACTTTTGCCAAAAATGTCTAAAAGTGTATATAAATAAATTCCATTTGTCAAGAACTTGTCACTTTGGTTGGATTAGAGAGAAAAAGACTTTCATCAACAGGTAAAACACCAATTCTTTTTTCTCTCCCAGGTGTTTACTCAAGTCTGGTCACAGGTGTGTCCTCGGAGATGCCAGTGCCCTAAGGAGCCCCCCATGTGTCTCCCTGGGGTGCCTTTGATCCTGGATGACTGCGCCTGCTGCCTGGTGTGTGCCCGTCAGAAAGGGCAGGTCTGCTCTGAAGCGAATCCCTGTGACACACGCAAAGGGCTGCAATGTGAATACACCGCTGACGTCCACAAGAGGACTGGTATCTGTGCCGGTGAGTGGGCAATGACATTGTATGCAGGATGTCCAGTATGACATCAGTTATACTTCTTTTGAATGAGAGATGTTTTAATTAAAAAAGAAGAAGAAATAAAACCACTCTTAAAGCCTTTTTTCCTGTTTTGTCTCTTTCCTCCAGCTCATGAAGGAGATGTGTGTGTTTTGGACGGTTCTGTCTATCAGAACGGCCAGACCTTCTTTCCCAGCTGTAAGTACCAGTGTATGTGCCGTGATGGGCAGATCGCCTGTGTGCCGCGCTGCACCGTGGATGTGATGCTGCCCGGGCCGGACTGCCCCATGCCACGCAGGGTCCTGGTGCCTGGAGAGTGCTGCGAGAAGTGGGTGTGTGAGCCCCAGGGCGAGGCCAGTGCACTGGGCGGCTTTGCCATGGCGGGTGAGTAGTCTGGAAGTAGAGTGAGATGGGATGAAATATATGCTACAGATAGACGCATACAATCACCCATCACCCTTTGACGTTAGTATCACTGCAGTGTGAGACACAAAGTTTAAAGGTTATGTACATTTATCTGACCTGATCAGGCTAAGGGAGCAGTAACCAAGGAAGGAAGGAAAGAGGAAAATAGAGTGAGGGCTAAGAAAGAAAGAGGAAACACAGAGGAAAGAGACAGTGTTGTCACTTCAATCTGGAATGTGAAACAGAAATGTGATGCAGGTTTTCTATAGTTTATATGATTTTTTTCATTGGTCGCTTTCAAGTTTTCAGCTAAACACCTTTGTCTACTTTTTGAACTTTTTTGTACCAGATGATGTGTCGATTTCTTTCTCTAATCCACTGTCCACCTGTGTGTTCCCTCAGCCTATCGTCAGGAGGAAACAGTGAGATTTGACAACTGGGACCCTAGCCTGAACTGCATTGAGCAGACCACAGAGTGGGGCGCCTGCTCTCAAACCTGCGGCATGGGGGTGTCCACCAGGGTCACTAATAAGAATCGCCGGTGTGAGATGATGAAGCAGAGCCGACTGTGTATGATCAGACCCTGTGACGACCAGCAGGACCAGACGCAGCTCACACAGCTTGCACCGAAGGTACTTTTTGGATGCCATATTCCAAGCGTGTAGGTTTGGTTTCAACATTAGTGGGGGACACATTATAACCGTGGGGTCTTGGGGTCCTCCCCCATAAAATATTGAGCGTCAAACACCTAATTTGCTGCATTTTGCGTATTCAAACCATCACACATGTTTCGGGATGTTTTTTAGGAATCATGTACATCTTAACAACAAATCTGTTAGAGAATTAGGCCTTGTTAAAGCCAGAAGCTCCAAACTTTAAATCAACATAATTCTATCTTTATTTGTCACGCTGCTGTTGTGTTCTTTAACCCTCCACTGTAGCACAAGTAGACACAGTTCTTGTTTTCCGTACATGTTTTAAAACCCCTGAATGGTTAATTTGACCTCTTTTGGGGAGTAGCTGTCTTTCATATTTTTTGAGGGGGACAAATCTTACCTCTTCTAAATATCCCCTGCATCCCCCCTGAAATCAAATGTCATGTTCTTTTCATGTTATCTATGAGATCTACATTTGCTTTAGCTTAATTAGATGCCAGCAGCATGAGAATACTGCATACTGCATATTTTGCTTAGAACCAGCTGGAATTTCCCTCATAAAAATCCCAGTGAATGACATTCTTTTCTCAAGAGAGCTAGTTGACATTCATTCATTTGAACGTCTCTTTTCTCCCTGCAGCGAGGCAGTAAGTGTCAGAGGATGGTGAGGAGCGACACAACCGTCCACCTCTCCTATAAGAACTGCACCAGCGTCCAGGCCTACAAGCCTCGCTACTGTGGCTCCTGCACAGACGGCCGCTGCTGTACCCCCCACAGAACCAAGACTGCTGTGGTGGAGTTCCAGTGTGCCAACGGTAAAACCACCAGGAAACCAGTCATGGCCATCCTGACTTGTGCCTGCCACAGCCATTGCCCCCGAGACAATGCTGTGTGGCAGCCATCAGAGCTGGGATACAGTGGTTATAGGTCATAAAGTCACTCTTGAGGTCCAAGAGCATTCTCTTTACTTAAAAAACATAAAAACATGAGTTGCATTGACTCAAAATTTTAGATTAAAACAAGACTGTCTGCGACATATCCACAGTGAAAATAATGTCTGCTTATTATGGTTCAGAATCATACTTGTATTCGTAAAATGAGAATCCTCTTTTCTTGTTGAGATCGTAGAGAACTAAATAGCTCTCTATCTCTCTCTCCTGGAGAGCGATTTAGTTTTGTAACATCCTGTGGACAAATAAGTGTCATCTTCACTATGTTAAGTAGAATCAAAGCACTTAAACCTTGTGATATATTGATTCTCTCCATCCAACCATTCACAACAGACGGTTGGACAGTTGTCTGTAGGTGCTCTTACATTGTGAAGGTCAACATAAAACAGCCTCTTTTCAAGAGGTCAAATAGTATGAAGGTGTACAGTTACAGGGTAGTGCAGATATACAGGATAGTCATGGTTGCTTGAAGCCTTCCAACCGGACTGTTTGATTGACAGTCAGGTCGGCCAATCAGGAAACAAGACAAAGAGCAAGAAACCACAGTTGGGTTTTTTAAAAGCTTCAGCAATGTAAAGGAGCAAGTAGGTCCTCTTTCAGAATGAATTAAAACACCTACTGTACTCTGACACTTTGACACCTTAATCTAGAAAAAAAACTATAATAAGAATACTGCAATCCCATTACTTTCACATTGATAAAAAAAAAAGAAGAAAGAGAAGCATGAGGGAAAGAAAGGATTATAGGGTGAGCTGTTACCTTTTAGTGGCACTGCCATGGACATGTTTCAACTATGGGACACATTTTTTAAATAACTGGACTGTGTGCTTTGACCTGGTCCAAACCAAGGGCTCAACCTATGAAAGAGAGGTCACTGTAGTGACTTAGTGTCATTTCTAACATCCGCCTGAAATCTAACTCCCGTTGTAAAATGTGTAATGTCTATGTTCTCGTCAATAAATGCAAATGTATGTTGTTGTTTTTTTAGGTATAGAAGGGATTTTATTTGTTGAAGGTAGTGCACATAACAGCTATTTTTATAATGACAAAAGTTTTGTAAATACTTGCTGTATAGCTTGTTTGACTGAGTGTGTATCAAATACACAGCTTTAATTGGTAACGATGTAAACATGAATTGTATATGTTGATATGTGGTATTGTTTTGCTTACTACTTGAATTATACTTCACACTGCTTGTTGTAGCTGTCTAAATAATAATGCAAAACTCAACATAAATGTGTATTTTTTTGTATCAAAGTTTGAATCTCTTTATTATATTCAACACAAAACTCTTTTCTCGAATGCAATTAATTGTGCTGATAAAGGAGATTATGTTATGTGTTTAAATGAGAGGTAGCTTTGGGCTGACTTGGTTGGATTAAGTCAATCAAGAAGGAATTGCCCCTAAGGTTTTAAACTGAGGATAATAGAGGGAAGCAGGGAAATATACATTATGAATGGATAGGCATAAATGAGGAAGTAGTCGTCAGGACTAAATGTTAAATAAGCGTTGCCTAAAACATTTCTCCTACAACTGGCTTCTCGTGTTGTTTGATGTGTGGCAGGTCAGTGCCCTACATCACACAGTAATGTTAAAAATTGTATCTTGGATGTGTTATGTAGGTCAAGTGTTACCTAATGCAAACAATATGGCTGCTCTACATGTATCACTACTGGAGACTTAACACCTATTTTAAAAGTAAAATAATATAAAAGATTACCAAATAGATTTAACCACATGAGAGTTAAATACTGATTTCTCTTCTCACATAGCCTACATAGCTATGGTACCATATTCTCTTTTCCTAGAAATGAATGCACATCTTTTTGCATTTGGTGTAAACCTCTTCCTGTGGGTTCCCCTTTAACAGTCCAGGATGTTCATGTTATCATATGGGACCCAGAAGTTACCAAACTCCCCGAGCGCCACTGACCCCTTTGAACTCTCTCTCTCTGAACCCCAAATGGAAGGTCACAGTGGAAAACCCTGTTATCTCCTGTGGGATTGCTACTGCTTCCTAAAATAGCTACACGTGGAAACTTTGGTTCATCAGTAGCTTGGATCAGTGGGGGACTGACACTGTGTTCTACACATCTGGTTGTAGCTATGGTGTTGTGTTCTCCTTTTACACAGTGAGAGCAAGCTAAACACTAAAAACATGAAAAGACGGACCAAAAAGAGTTATTTGTTGTTAGTCTGTTTTCATTAACCATTCTAGTGACATGGCTCTGGGGGTCTGTCTGTCTGTCTGTCTGTCTGTCTGTCTGTTTGTTTGTTTGTTTGTTTGTTTGTTTGTTTGTTTGTTTGTTTGTTTGTTTGTACGGTTATATCTAAACAACTATTAGATGTTATTGCCATATAATTTTGGATACAGTAGATATTGATGATCCTCATTTGATGAATCCTAATGGCTTTGGTGATCCTCTGATTTTCCCTCTAGTGCCACCATGAGGTCCACATTTGTGGTTTTGAGGGAAATGTTATAATAATATAATATACTAATACAAAATGAAACAATACATGCACTGACATTTGTCATTCAAAATTTTTTTGTTGGTTAAACTTCATGAAGGTGTATCAATGAGTGTTGGACCTTCCCCTTTTAAGTCTTGATTCAGTACTGCTCAAACAGTATGGTTGTCAAAGAACAACAGACTATACAGAGTGGCTTGGTTTGACGACAGTGTATTTTTTTTATCTTGTCTGTCTGTCTATCTGTCTGTCTGAAAATGTTGCTTTAAGATGCTGATATGGAACACTTCTGTGAGGCTGTAAGCTACCTGACTACACAATGCCAACATATTGATGTTTAATGTTTACCATGTTGTTAATTTGCAGGTATTTAGTCAGAAACAATAAACAAGATTAATCTCTGTAGGAATTGAATAAGAAGTAAGCGCTGCTGTTTGTATGAACGGTAGGTAGATTGCTCCCTCTAGTGGTGTATTTGAATAAAGTCTATGTCACCATCTTCACTGATCATGAATGTGAAATCACACTCCATTCAACACTTTGTGTGGAGTACACATACTGATACTGAGGTACTGTGCATACACTAAATATTTAGAGTGGTTGATTCATTATAGAAATTATGCTACCATCATGTTTCACAGAGATGTAAACTTTATGTAAATTATTTTTTATATTAAATACTGATAATTCAACACCAAATAACAAAACAAGCATACAAAGTCCTATTTACAACTTCATTGTGATTTACAGACTCACTGTATGTGAACCTTAATCATTTTGTTACACATGGATAAGTGAGAGAAAGAAGATGGTTGTTTTAACTCTCCCTGCCTCTGCAAGTGCATTCACCACAGTAGCAAGAACATGTTTCTATTTCTTTTCATGATTTAAAACATGTTCTGATAATGCAATACTAATACAAACAACTAATACAAAGACAAAGACAATACAAAGCAAGCAGAATTTGGTATCTGGAAGTTGTGACCATTCTTTTATCTTCTGAACTCCCATTTGTAGCCTCTTAGCCCAGCTGTTTTTCTTTGTAGGACTGTGGCTGTAGAATAGGTACATTCTCTCGTTGAATTTGCAGCCAGTAAAAAAGTAGACCAGGGTCGCAGTGTCTGCATCAACAAAGGACACCAATCCAGCGTCATAGTCTACAAACACAACGACTCTCTCAGGTTTCCTAATCAAGAAGAGGTGGACTGGGACCTCATGTAGAGCATTGCAGTTGGTGGCAGTTCCTAACCTTATGACCCAGTTTTCATTCCTGGGGTTAGGTATAAATGTCCTCATCCCATGCATCGACTCTTCTATATCCAAGCCGGTATTCCCTTCGGCCTGAACCTCACGGTAGAATCTTCCTTCAGGAAACACCCTGTTTCCTGGATAATAGCCATGTCTGTTGAATTGGTGTGGAATCCACCAAATGAGAGACGCTTGCATTTGATTCGTGCCTACATTGTTTGCCATCACTTCATATTTGCCTTTTCTCTTGGTCTGCACTGTCACTTTTGTCTTCTGAGCCCTCTTTCCACGCTTATGTTTCATTTCCTGCACTTCTGTTTTTTGCTTCCCCATGTGAACCCTCTTGTCGACATATGCTTCCTCTAAAGGGACCATATCATGAGAGCTATGTTCTGTACACAGGACACAAACACATGCCTGGTCATTCCTGCAGAAGAGCTCCAACATCCTGTTGTGTTTCTTGCATATTTGGTCCTCCAGGTTATGCACAGGATTAGTCAGTTTGTGTCTCTTTAAAGCTGGAACTCTCAGATGAGGCTCTAGGTGCATTTCACAGTAAGAGGCCAAGCAAACCAAACAGGTTTTAGAGGCTTTGAACTTGTTGCCAAGGCAGCAGTCACATGGCACCTGTCCTGGTTTGACTGGGGAATAAATGTTAGCTATCATATTGTGTTCCTTGAAATTCTCCACCACCTCCCTGAATACAGTGTTGACACAAAGTTTGAGCCCTTTGTTGAACTTCGCGTTGCACAGTGGACACTGACACTGCTCTTTGCCCTCCCAGTGCCTGGTGAGACAGGCCTTGCAGAAGTTGTGTCCACATGGAATTGAAACAGGCTCGGTGAAAACATCCAGACAGATGGAGCACTGGAACTGATCTTCAGACAGGAAACTGCAGGCCGTGGCCATATCTAGAGGAGAGGAGAGGTTTGAAAGCTAAGAACCATCCCTTTTTTACTCTTAAGTGCTACTGGTGTGAGCCATTTTGTCAACAAAAGGTGCAAAATTCATTGCACGTAGCTAAAAATACTCTACAATATCAGAATATTATCAAGTATTTAACAGGGAAGTTGAACGTCACCTTCTTGGATGCTCTGCTCTGCTGTTGTCTGTCTTTGTATGCGAATGGGCGAACTTATCTGTTTACCAGTTAAGTTTCATTTCTCTATAAATGATGCAATAGTGCTCCTCCTGCCCTGGCTCATACTCCACCCATCTGCTCTTCCTGCATGACATTAACCCCTTATGACATGAAATGGAATATGATTTTGAGCATCATTTCTGCTAATGAAGCCAATAAAGAACGCTTTATTACTACTTTTGGTGTCACTGTAAGTTTTTGGTGTCAGTGTAATAACAGATCCACTCAACCAAAGTAACACCAACTCAAACCACAACGAGCATCTGCGCCCAACTCAAACACTAAAAGGAGATCTGTCTCTGAATCAAGTCATTTTGTGTGAAATTATTAGTCTCTGCTCTTAAAGAGTTAACATGAAAGGAGTGAAAATGAAATGAATCACTCCACAAATATTCTATTCTGTAAAACTGCTGTTTATTTAGGTGGTTTCACTTTAAGATAGAGTGCAAAGAAGCAAGTATGTGTCTGCAAATTTAACTCCAAATTTTACTTGATGAATCAATAATGTAATCTGATTACTTTTGGCCATGCATTTGCCTAATATGGATTATAAAGCTGATGCTATGCATTGTATTTCATTCACTTCTTATTTGACTTCTATAACATTTAACCACCTATAGTTACTTGTGTAAAGTTTGTTTTTTGATTGCTTGTTCTTGTAATCAGCATTCATAAAAAGTAAGTGGATTATATTTGTTTTACTGTATCAGTAATAAATCACATCAGTATTTTAGTAACAATGTGATTTAACATTATATTGAAAAGTGTAAGGCCTGCAAAAGATGTTAAACTAAGTATGCAAAATAAAAAAAAGGATCTTCTCTCCTGCCCTCAGCCAGCAGTCTTCTATCTAAAAAGCACTTCCTGTGCCCTGATGTTTTCACCAAGGCCTTTCTTTCATGTGCATGCTGTCTGTAAGGCCTGTGTAACCAGCTGTTGGGACAGCAGTTACCACTCTGCCAAACCAATCCTAAAGTCCTGGTATTTGTCTTTTACTGTGAAAATCTAATCTAATACATGGTGCAAGTATTGTTAATCATTCTTTTGTGTAGGAGGAAGAAACTATTGTAGTATCTCTTGTAAATTCCATGCATCTTTGCATAATTCATTTCCTGTTGTCAGTCTGCCAATAACACACCCTTTGCTTTCCCTATTGTTCCCTCTCTGTCCTGATGTAGTCCCCACCATGTTGCCCACCATTCCACTCCACCTGACCTCCACACCTACTGTATGTGCACACCTTCTCCCAGTCCCCTCATCAGCTCCCCAGTTGCTCTGAGAAAACATCTGTCTAGTCTTTGCCTTTTGAGGACACATTTTGATTTGATTTTCAAAGTTCTTCTGCATCATATTAACATGATTCTTTCACGACTCTAGTATGTAAGGCACAAAGCAGCGCTGCATACATGGTATACATACATTGCAACACATCTTTCATAATCAACCCGATTCAGTGTTATCCCCTCCAGTATTGTCTCAGTTGATATCAACTGTATGTGCTTTACAAACATTTTGTATCAATACAGATCTTGGCCTCTGGAGGTTGCTGGAGTTGTTTTAAAAAGATTTATTCTGCTGATTGACAGTTGGTGGCAGTAAGGCACAAAAAGCGTTTTCATTGTGCCAACAAAGCAGAACGTGAAAGTGCAAGTGAAGACTGCAAGCAAATCAACATGAGGGCAAACCATGCAGAAATAATCAGCTTTGCAATTTATCCTTATGAGAATGGAAATGCACTCAATACGCTTATTAGACCTCAGCGATACACACGCAATGCATTTTGGTGAGAAACATTGAATGTTTTTTTTTTGTTTATTAAAACTCTACAGGGCACCTATAAATCCTGATTGAACAAATAATATAGTGGTGCAGAACATGTCATAGGAATATTTCTCCAGCTTTATCTCTAAAAACTTGCATCTCCTAAATTGGTTGCAGTGCTCTTCAACATGGCACTCTCCTAATTACTAGCCAGTTCATAGACCGACAATATAAATCCCATGTGTGATTGTGTGCTTGTGTGTAAGCATAACTCTCTCTGCAGCTGCTCTGTTACATTGAAAAAAACAAGTTAACATGCTGCTCAGGCTGACCGAGGATTAAAAAAAAGATTAATTAACAACCTTTAAATCCCATCACCTTTAATAAGATTGAGTTATCTGTTTGTTTGTTTGTTTGTTTGTTTGTTTTGAAGGTCTTTGCCACAACAAAGAATGTACATTTCCTCTGATAGCTCATTTCCATATAAAAGTAAAAATCAAGTGTTGCTCATACACCTCATTAAGCCAAATTATTCTTAGTATTTCTGTTTTAGTCTCTTTCTCAAAATAAACCCCTCTTTGGTGCAGTTCAGTAGTGATGATATATGTAGCTCAGAAGGCAAGCAAGTAAGGAAGCTTGGCTCCTTTATTATACAGCCTCACATTCCAGTGACTACACAATTTGAATAATTATAATATATATATATATATATATATATATATATATATATATATATATATATATATATATATATATAATATAATAGACACAGAAATATGTAATATTAAATCATTAGATCATGCCCTTATTTCTCATATGTGCACATACATCTTCATACACATCTTGGTTTCTCATGCCTCCTTCATAATATATTTTGGACTCCCAAAAATAGAAATTCAGTTTCTTTTTTTTAATAATCACCATACATGTGTGTGTATATATATATATATATATATATATGTATTTCATTTTAACATATTCATTTAATTCAAACTTGTGAAGTTTGAATGTTCGATTTAATACTTTAACCTGAGCATCTTCATAAAAAAAGACTTTATTATTGTGCATTTAAATAAATAACTAAATGTTTGGGGGAATTAAGCTAAGATGGTCTGTTTGTGTTAATAGCCTATAACTTTCAATTTTCAAGATACAAGATAGCTTACTGCTGCATTTCTAGAATATGATAGAATAATCTGTATTGCACCAAGGCAGGACATCTGTCTGTGTATCAAAAATAACACCCACAGCAAAATGGGTCAAATAACACAGTAATAAAAAAGAAACAAATCATCATCAATACATAAATATGAGTGCAAAGGTTGATAGCCTAGAACTAAATTAAAATCTCCCAGCATGAAGATATTTTAATGCAGTCTGTTTATTATTTTGATTGTAATTGGTAAAAATGACCCTTGTGTATCTTTTTGTTTAATGGGCTGGAGGGTTCCAAGTGGTTTCACTGACACGTTTAACCTTACAGACATAAATTTAAAATGCCACCAGTAGGTGTCAGTGGCTGCATTACTAATAGCTAGTGACGGCTGTTTTATAGAAAATGCATATTTATAGAATCAAGTGTTGTTACATCCAAAAAGCTGTAACTGCACTTAAAGTTCTCAATGAAGTCCCAGCAGCTCCTTGGTTGTTTCCCCCTGATGTAATCATGTCTGAAGCTGCATCATGGCTTTTGTCTCCATCTCCTCTTCTGCATCCCTGCCAGTCACTGACAGGGCTCGGACCCTGCTCTTCGTCAAACATGAGCAACATGAGAACAAGAGCATTGATTGTAGAGATAACCTGACACGAGTTGCACCCTGAGTTCACTCATCTGAACTCTCACGAACCTGCAGGATTGACAGGGCATGTGAAGAATAATAATGATAGAGTCGGAAAGCAAAAGCTCAGAGGAGGGCTCCCCATGTCAGAGCTTCGTAACAAAACCCTCGCTATCTCTTTGAGACATCAAAACAGGCATAGGCGCATTCCTGTACGCGCGTAACCGGTCTCACGTCTGCAACGTGAACGTGTTCAGCAGACTGCATGGGTCTCACTGGGAATTGGAAGACTATAAACTCGGTTCTAGTCACATTGAAGATGCGCCTGTTTAAAAGCATGTTAAAAACAGCTACCGTAATGAAAATGTCCAGTTTTTTGTCACTTCTTCAGCACCACGCGGCCTAATGACTCACAAAACCCAATTCTGGTTTTATTCACGAAATAGACGTTAATTGCTTTTAAATGTCTATATATTTTAACATCACAATAGGGTTTTTGCATCATTGTAATATTATTAACCTACGAGTACAATTAATACATTTATAGATTATAAATGTATTATTGTAGATTGTGAATTTGTTGATTGTGATTTAACTATGCATCACTTGTCACGTCTCAACGTTCAGGGGAAATGATGAACACATTAAGTGTATGTAGGGTCTGGAGATGGGATCGGCTGACGGCGGGTTGAGCAAACTCCACCCAGCTGACAGGATCCCTGGCAGGCGGAGCGGGGAGCTGCTTGCTCCGAAAGGGCTCGGGCTGGTTGGTCGGGACGCTTGACAAGTCCCGCAGAAAACTTGAGAGGGGCAAAGTCCAGCCTGAGTGTGAGGGAGACAGAGTGGAAGTTGATGTGTGAGAGCGTGCTGGGGACATAACCACATGTAATTTTAAAGAAATGCTCCAAAGATGGCGGTGGTAATAGCGAGTGGAGTTTCAGGTGCCTCCGGAGTGCAAAAAAGTGGATTTGTGGAGGTTTTGGTGCGGGAGCGTTGGCACAAAGTTTTGGTCAGCTTGAACGAGGAAGCGCTCACGTTAAGTTGCGAGGAAAGCTGCGTTAACGACAACGTGAACGACAATGTCAACTCCAACGGCGTTACCAACGGATCTTACCTTGACAACAACAACACCAACTCCAACAACGGCCCCCAAACTGTGCGCACCGCGTTCACGGACCTCCCGGAGCGAGTGCCCGAGGCGATCGCCAACAGAAAGCGGTGCGTTAAGGTGACCAAGCAGGAGATCGGGGGACTTGGGATCAGCATCAAAGGTGGGAAGGAGAATAAAATGCCTATCCTCATCAGTAAAATATTCCAGGGGCTCGCAGCGGACCAGACCCAGGCTCTGTATGTCGGGGACGCCATCCTGTCCGTGAATGGCGTGAACTTGCGGGACGCGACCCACGACGAGGCTGTGCAGGCGCTAAAACGGGCCGGGAAGGAGGTGACACTGGAAGGTAGGCATGCTGTGAGATACTGAGATACTGTGTGAGATAGGATGACAGAAACAATGTGGGACCCAAATAATGAAGGAGAGTTGCGGCCGGGGGTTAGGGAACTAAACTTTTTTTTAGCCTATATAAATTGGAAATAGACTATAGTCTACTTCATGCATGCCCCAATTTATTTCATAAACTCCCAAATAATAAGGTTATATTTTAGGAAGTCCACGTGACCGTTATGTGTGTGTAGTTATATATTTTAGTGAATGATTGTACAGGGGATTGTACCTGGGGACTTAAGTGTTAGATCTCAGTTTAGCCAAAGTCCTTCTGTTTTCAGCCTCATTTTTTATGGAGACGCAATATAACCATACTCAAAGATCCCGGAGGGAACTCTGAACCTTAACATGCATAGCATGGGGACCTCATCCTTTAGGGAGGGAGAAATGCCATGTAAGTCTGAGCGTTTCTTATCCCATAGCTTCCTTTTTCCTAGACTGGCGTTGGGCTGTTTTATGCACATCATCCATCAGGTCGGTGGTCCTCAGGACACGAAGTTCTGAAAATTACTGCAAGTTTTCTATTCTACCTGCCAGTTGATTGTATTCACTAAGCATCCCAGGTGCAAATCACTCCTTGATTAGAGGAGAATGAAAAGCTGCAGGGCTCTAACTGTTGAAGCCTCTGCTGTAGATGTGATTTACTTTCCAAGAAAGGAGGCACTGATTAATGACAAGTGCGGAGAAAGAAAGGATGATATTTGTATTGCACCTGCCTATATGATTCATATCTCATTTGATCAAATCTGTTTTTCTGTTAATTTACAATTTGTCACCAAGCAGTCTCCCAGGGTACAAAAGCTGAAGAAAAAAAAGTATTCTCTGCAAATGTATTTAATTTACTGCAGAAGAGAGGAAGACAATTTACATAATCATGTACATAGTGCAACTTTGCAGGACACCCTACAGTAGATTTATTTTGTGAAACAGGCGATCCTTTTGTACAAAAGAACAGTTTAGATTCCTAAGGAAACAATTATTATGCAACCAGAGATGCCAAGGGAGAATCATGCAAGGTCAAACTCATATGCCTCTTTCCCCCCTCACGCTCAACAAATACAGCTCTACATTTTCTCAAGCGTCTCACACACACAGACATATACAGTATGTAAAGTCACACATGCACGCATGCACATACGCACGCACGCACGCACGCACACACACACACACACACACACACACACACACACACACACACACACACACACACACACACTTTGCTTTCACCTCAGCCTGATGGCAGCCAGATTCCACTATGGAGCAAGAACATAATTTTACCCCCTTAACACACTCACATGTACACACAGACACACACACAAGTATGCAAGCTCAAATACACACGCACACTGGAAAATGTTGCACACAAGTGCCCACTTTTTATTTTTTTATTTCTTTTCTGTTCCTGTGAGGACTCTTGGACCTGAGATAGTAAGAACAAAGTGTCTCCCGCTCTTCCTACCTCACTTTCGCACATGCACATTGTCTCTCTCACTCGTATACACATGCAAGCATGAACCTTCCCAGAGGGACACAGGGGCTATTACTGCAGAGGAAAAAGCAAATCCCAGCTGAAAACTTACCAAGATAAGAAACAAGGAGAAAGGGAAGGGAGCAGGCAAGGAGGAAGGGGGGGAATAGATGGGGGAGAGGGGGGGGGGGGCTGAAATGTGAATTTAATGGGGAAAGTGCTAAGAGGGAGAGAGATAGAAAGAGACTGAACAGAAGGAAAGCTAACGAGGGAGGCTAAGAGGCTGATAGAACGACGACAGCGAGGGTTAACTTAAGGGTAACAGAGAGACAGAAGCTCACCATAACTGCAATTTAACAGATATCATTTGCATTTGGCAAAGCAGTGTAACATAGAGGAATAGTACAAAGTGACCAAGTGAATTTTCAAGCGATTTCATGGAGGTTTGGGTTGCTCAATGTGTAACCGTGCATGTTAACTTTAATTTTAGATTAAAAGATGCCTAAAATGGGTGATTAAGTCCCTTTAGTTTTCCTGAGTGTAAGCCATTTATAAGATGTGAGAGAAAAAGACTGTGTTACATGAGATCAGGAGGAATCATCGGATTCAATTGTTTGGAGAGATAGTACATGTCTCATGGGAGGTGTGTGCGTTTGTGTGTGTGCATGCGTGTGTGTGTGTGTGTGACTTTACATACTGTATATGTCTGTAGAGATGCACTGCATTTGTGTGTGTGTATGCAACAGAGCTTGTACAGGCACTTAGTAATCTGTTTATTTTACTGTAGCACTGACAAGCCATCTTGGAAACTCATTAAGAAGATGGAGAACAAATTCAGCTAAAATAGGCAGCGACCACTCACTCCTGCCTGATGCAGTCGTAAAAGGGCAGCAGATTGACCCAGTGGTCAAAAACTAAGAGGGACAACGGTTCAAGCCCCCATGTCAGAGAGGATCCGCTTTGTTAACGTGTCCCCTGAGCAAGACGCTGGCTCTTTGCTGGCCCTTCTGTGGCTCAGCATGTGGCCTGACAAGTCAAAAGTGAATTTCCCTTTGGGGATAAATCAGGGTTCTGCTGCTGTGCCACAAAGCTCCTAGCAACTGCAGCCAGTGCCATTATGGAAGTCCAGTGAAGAGTTGGTTATGCACAAATAATGCCTTCAATTCAATTAAACGATACATAATACAGTTACCAGTTTGTACTTGTACAGAATTTTCAACCCTATAGTGTACAGCTTGTACAGTGCACTGCAACTTGAGAGTCACAGTAACTTTTATGTTATTAAACAATCAACCTACTTTAAAAGAGAAAAAATAAAATAAAACACAAATATAAAACACAATCATATACAAATCAATCCGATTCCCTCAAGGAACACAAAAAGGATGAGTTCGAGAAGGAGCAGGCAGAAGCATAATGCTTAAAATATCATATTATCACAAAAAATTAATGAAATTGTCATACAACAACCCACACAATACAAAAACATACATCAATACACTTACTTAGAAACAGACAATCTTCAAGCAGCAATTGGCCTCTTTCACTCATAGTGAATAGTCATAGTAGGAAAAACAAAAGGTGTTACTAAAACATTAGTGATGCCTCTGTTCTATTCAAGTGTCCCAGTAGTCACGACAGAACCCTGAAACTGAAGCAAATGAGTGGAATTCAGCCTGTGCTTTTCCTACTGTGACATGTCAAAATGTCTTTAGTGAAAAAAAGGCCCAATAGCCATATGTGTGTGGAGAGAAAGTATGCAGTATTTGAACATCTCTCTCAAAAAGACACAAAAGACATAGTGACCTTAGTCAGCAGATCCTGCCTTCTCTCCCGATATCAGTGCCCCATAGAGAACCTGTGAGATGCCCTGGATAGCAACATTAGCAGGAGAGACCCCTTTACCTGCCTGTGGTAAACAACTTCATAAGTCCCTGGTGCAGGACTAAGAGAACTTTACAGGTGTCAGTTGTGGCTGCAAGAGGCGGTCACGCAAGGATAACCGTTTTTAATGTTCACAGCTGTCCCCGGTCTGTCCTCGTTGCACTGTTTTGTTTTCCCTTTGTATTGCTGTTTTATGCAATGATGATTGAAAATTCAGTCCAATCATGGGGGTGTTAAGTTTATTTTTCCCTCAGTGCGAATAGCTATTTGGTTAAAGTTAAAAAGAGAGGAGAACAAAACCTTTGGAGAATTGTTTAGCTCAATTTATTTGTGTTTATAATTAAAACTGGATAGTCTCACATGTAAAAAATATTTCAAAATTTAGATTATGGAGTGTTTTAGAGCCAGAAGAAGATATAGATGATGGACACAAGGAGAGGTCAGATTATTTATTTAGAACATTTTTGTATTATGCTGATTGCACCTAGGTGATCATTCATCGAGTCACGTGTGGGCTGAACAAAGCCTTCCCAAGAGGCTAAATTGATTTTCACTGACCTCAGAGTAGTCCAGGTTGTCTCAGTAGCATGTAATGCTGTAGATAGCTATTTTATGTAGGTTGTGTAACTTTCTCCCTTTGTGGGAAGTTGCCAGACAAAAGCCTGCTGGGTAGAGTAGTAAATATGTTTTTGGTATGTCAGTATTAGCATACTCAAGGAATGCATTAAAGCTTAACAAAAAGTGTAAGTATCTACAGTAATATGGTATTTGAGAATCTAAGCCTCATAGTTTTTACTAGTTTATGTAAAGTAACCTCTCATGTTTTGCCACTGGCCAAACACAACCCTTGAGATAATGAAATTGACACGTTAATACAAGCTCTGCCTGGCGTTGTTGTTGCCTGTCAAGCTTTCCACTCTTGCACGGCACACATGCAATTTGCAGTGTAAACAGTGGTGGATTTACCATCAAAAATCTTTGTCATTTTTTAAACAATGCATTCTTAATATTGGACAGAGGTAGACGTGCATCAAAACAAGTCCAAAAAGCCTAAATATGAAGGAAGAAGAAATGAAGAACTGAAAGCCAGAATACAATAAAGAACATCTGCCATACTTCAGCAGACAGGAAATGAGTCAGTGTCTTGTAAGCTCCTCTGTCGATCCCCTAACAAGCCATACCTGTCATCATCTGACTGGATGGGTATACTGTGTATATGTGCTGCTGTCAGCAGTGTGATACAGAATGTGTGTCTAGGAGCTTGTGTATATCTGTGCAATCAAGTTAAGTCAGCAGTGTAGTCTAGACCAATGCTACAGTCAATGGTATGCTGTATGTGGTTGAGTGTGCTAAGTGTGTGTGTGTGAGAGAGAGAGAACGAGAGAGAGAGAGAGAGAGATTAAGAAAAAGAGAGAGAGTCGATGTGTCTACCAGCTGCTTGTGTATGTCATTAGAGAAACTATCATCTCCTCCGCTTTGTGGAGTCTGACTCAGAGCGGGAGAGGATGATGATAATAACTGTAGCGTTGCAGTAGTGATTGTTGTGGTGAAGACAATAGATTGAATCATTCATTCCTCTGTGAAAGTTTTAACAGCCAAAACAAAAGCTGAGCATTAAAGCTCATCTGTTTTTCCTGTTGTCTTTGTTTGAAAAAGACAAAACGCCTTCCCCCTCGAGGTGTAAGCATTGGGTTTGTTTTTATTCTAGTTTTCGCCCATCGTCGTCAGAAAACTGAACTTTACGGTGGCTAAATACTTCACGTTAGGGCTTAAATTGGAAATTTGAAAAAGATTTTAACAGGATGACCAAAAATGACACAAAATAACTAGTCTGTTATTTGCTGTCTTCACTGACTTCTTTTGACTCCGTGTCACTCTAGACAAGTCAACAACCTACTGTAAAAACTACCATCTGTTCATTCTTTCTGTGGTTGTGGTTTTGAGCAATCATGGTGGTTTATGTTGTCATTTACAGACATGTATAAAGTACTAGAGACCCAGACTTGAGTAAAAGTACAAGTGCTCTATCAAAAAAGTGACTTGAGTAGAAGTTGAAGTGCTCTTTAAGCACCTCACTTAAGTGGAAGTACTAAAGTATTCAAAATTCTTTGTACTTAAGTATTGCAAGTAGTTTATTTTAAAATGTACTACTCAAGTACTGAAAGTAAAAGTACAAGTATTGTGTTATGTATTTATTAAAGAAAGCAGTCAAAAGTTTGAATATCATGTTGTTTATATTATTTCAAATGTTTAGCCTAAAGTAGGCCTGCACAATACTTACAAACTTACATTGCGATATTTTTTTCCCCTGCGATATATATTGCGATATGAAAAAACACGAGTAATAAAAAATAATAAATCATTCTCGACTACTGGGATGATTTTGTAGAGGAGTGCATCTACGTAGAAAATTTAAATGAATAATCAGGTGATTTAGTTTGTCTTTGCAGCAAACATAAAACACTGACTACTGTTGCTTTGGGAAATAATTGAACATGTAACGCACAGCTTACTAGTTTTAAAGATTGGTGATGATACAAAATAATGTATCCTGCCTTTCACTTTTTCCACTTTTTTTAAGCCAAGTAAGATATTGTATGCTATCCTTTTGGCATTAGGAATTTGGTATTTTGGTTTTTGTGAGCAAACATTGAGGAATTGCTGTGATAGATTTGTGTAAAGCTTAAATATGGATAAGCAGGACATTAGAATATATGTAACATGTTGGTTATGAGGATGATGCACTTACCTTTAGTTACCGTCAAGCTTTCTGTCTTATTTTTTCCTTTTTTCATATAGAGTATCAAGCAAAGCATGTTTTAATGGGATGGATGTTCATGGTAACGGCAGCATTCACGTAATATAGTAAACAAGCCAATTTTTTCACCACAGATAGTCAATTGTAAGTCAATTCGGACAAAAGCATCTGCTAAATAAGTTTGATGTAGTATAAGGTAATTTACGGCCCTAAAAATATCACACAAACAAAAAAAGCTCAGCCTCAGCAGTATGTGAGAATATGTGGGATGTTAGTTGTATTTCTGACTGCAGTTTAACATATTAGGCAGATTTTGGGCCATTAATAATCAGGTTATTGTTTAGTGTAATGGAGATGTCGCATAAAATGTGTCCTTCTGAACACTGTGTGGTTGTAGGCATCAAGTATTTGCATCTTCTTATTTGACTTTTTGCAAATAAGCTCTTGAGCTCAGCTTTCTGTTCAGTTTCTTTGTACTTGTATACTCACCTACCAAAGTGACTAAAATTTCAACATTCACATACTTATAGCCCTATTTACAGTCAAACAATTTATAAGGATGTTTTCATACAGAAAACCTATGGCTATTCATTTTCTCTGATCTACAGGTTCAGCTCACTTTTGCTATCTCTTTAGATCCATGTCTCCTTTTTGTGTAAACACATTTCTTCTTCTCTACTTACAGTACCTGAAGTTAGGAGCCTGCAGAGAGTTAGTAACTGTTTGACATCATGTTCAGAGTTCGTTGTCAGTGAGTAATTCTGCCTACGCAATTGCTTCGTCAAATTCCTTTTATAAAAAGTCCTTCACCTTAGTTACTATTCATTTGAACTCTTTGAAAAATTTGTCCAAATCTTACAAAAAATTCCTTGAGGGTGGATTTATAAAGGCCCTTTGTGCTGCAGTAGTATCCAGGTACCTGCTCAATGCCGACACGGAGTAAAAGCCTTCATTCTGCTATCAGAGGACCCTTTTTCTCCTTTTCTACCTCTTTGCCCTGCTCTGTTCTCTTTCCACTTTCTACTAATGTTAAGCTGTCTACTTTATCTCCCACAGGCTTAATTAGAGGAGGTATTTTTGTTCCCTTTGGTACATTTTCTCACCAAATACAAATCCCCATTTAAAGCATATGGTAGAAAGTCCAATGACTTCAGACCTCATTAAATACTGTTAAGGACTATTGAGTGAAAAAGACACAATGACGCTGATATAGTAATTACACCTTGTAGTATAGAGTGGTGTTTGTGTGTGTGTGTGTGTGTGTGTGTGTGTGTGTGTGTGTGTGTGTGTGTGTGTGTGTGTGTGTGTGTGTGTGTGTGTGTGTGTTGGTGCTGCGCAAACACACGTTGAGGAATGCGAATGAACAAGTGTGTTTTCATTGTGAATTTGTGTTGTAAACACAACTGAACACTTGCATTATTTGGACAATGTACTGTGTACTGTAAATGGGACTGAGTACAGTTTTCAAACAAGTGCATGGTTTTTAAATATCATCAATGGAAGTGGCATTTTTTATGGCAAGTTGAACAGCTGTCTGTGGTGATACATTGCCATTCAGACATCTACATTACGACTACTAAAACAGCAACCCACTGTTTCTAAATATTTAGTTGTGTCTGTATGTGCATGCTCTCACTTTGTTTCAAGCCCGAGCCAGAAAAATTGGGAATTAAAATCAGACAGATGGGGGAGGGCAGCCCCTCATTTGGATCGTTTGGTTTGACTTATGTAACGGCCCAAGCAGTACCAGCGCTATATTCTCTCCAAGTTCTTATCGTGCTATTGAGGTTATTGTGCAGAGTTGGCCGTGTTGCTGTTGTAATGGAATTGAAACACGACCCAAGGGAACACATTTACACACTTCTACTGTAATGATCACATGGACTCCACCCCATTTATTTTCCCCTCTGCTGGAAACAGTTACAGCTCTATTTCTGGGCACAGAGACCTGGGTTTATGAGTTTACATTTCCTCCCACCCTACTGTCATTGTAAATGTTAACTGAAAACAAATCACCCACTAAACATTATGTTTGTGTAATAGCTGCATATGATTTGTTTTTAAGTTCAGAAAGTGGACTGTAAAAAACCCAAGATTGAGCTGTTTGGCTACATAGTTTTAGTATCATTTCAAATTAATTAAAATTCAGTAAAATGTCCCCTTATCTTTGTCCTCACTAGGGATGCAAGTAACGATCATTCCGATGTTAATTCATTGATTAATCATTTGAAATATAAAAAAGCTTCCATCACATAATCCAGGGCCAGAGGTGACGTTTCAAACTGCCTGTTTACAGATATTCAATATACAATGATATAAAGTAGAGAGTGGCATTTATGCTTAAATAAATGACCTAAACAACTAGTTAGAGAAAGTGTTATCAATAAAAGTGTGACACTAATGTTTTCATTGTTGCTTGCCATTCTGTTTATCTATGTCACACTTCTAAATAAGTGTTAAGTGAAGCCCTGTGAAGTCTAGAGCCTGATTTATTGTTGATGCAAGAGGTTAATAGGAGGGTTTTTATTTATAATCCCCCACCCCACCCCCACAACACTAGATGGATGTATTGTACTTATGAGGTTGTATCATGCATTAATTATATTCCTAACAGCAACTTTGTTTAAATTGTTTCATTTCTTGTGATTTAGCTACTCTTGGCCACTGTCATGAACTTAAATAGTGCGTTTAATAACAGAATAATAACAGCAGCAATGTCGGAATATCACAGACACACAAACACACACACACACACACACACTTTTTGGGGATCTTAGGTATTTGCTTGTGTTCCTTTGCAGCTTCATCATGCTTTGCATCACAAAAGATGAGGCAACAGTGTGTGTTAGTGTGTGCATCTATGTATGTCACAAGACTATCTCAAATTTGAAAACATTGTTGCCTTTTCCTTTCTAAATTTAAATCCTACATGTGCCTTTGTGTCACTTTGGTCTCATAGATGCACGGCTCTAAACAAACATAACCAGACTAGGCTGTCATCATCCAACTGCACCAGATTTGATCTTTTCAGTCCATTGAATTCACTTGTATTGTACCTTCTTATGATGCATTTTAACAAATGGATTTGTCAGTCTTTTAATCTGATTAGACTGTGGGTTATTCTAATGTGCAATTGGATCACGTCGTCACTGTCGGTCCATTGAGGACACTCTCACCCCCGTCTCCTCCTCTGTGTTATGTGTCAGCCTGTCATCTCTTCTCTACAGGTTGGTGGTTAGGCTTGTTATGCAGTCCCATAAGGGTCCATAGTGCTTCTTCCTAGAATAGTTCACTTGCTGGATTACAAATGCCAACAGCCATATGCCAATTATACGCGGCCTAGTACAGTGGGATATGCCAATTAAACATCCAAGGCATACCAAGGTTTCAGAACATTCAGGATATAGAAAGCGTACTGAGCATCCACTTTATCTCTGCCTCTCTATTTTTGTCCTTTACTGAAACATGTGTCCTGTCAGAAAATTGAGTTTGACATTTACAAGTAAAGCTTTTTGTTTTACTGGTTAAAAACGGGGGCTTCTGAGTAGGGTTGTTACGATTTCAGTTTTAAATTTAAAATCGCACGCCCGATGAAAATAAATACAAAAGACACAGCGTAGCTTACCGGCTGGTGGCATGCAGCTAAAGACACAGTGTAACGTTAGCTTACTGGTAGCCTGCAGCTTGACTTTTTCAGACACCATGGCCACTGCCAGAGTCAGAAATGACCTAGAAAGAACAGAACTGGAAAATCCTCCTGCTTTTCTGAAGCCACTGGTGTAACAAAATTTTGTGTTCCCTTCCCTGTGAGTGAGTTATGTAAACCAACAAGGTAAAGAATGTGGGCTCCAACGGGACTCCATGGTGCATTCATGTGGACCTTGTCAAGCTAATCGTGCACTAAATTACGCCTCGTAAAACTCTAAGAAACTCAAACTGTTATAAAATACCCTTCTGCCATCTAGTGTATCTTATTGTGGAAGTGCCGTCCCTGTTGAAACAATGTTTGAATTGGATTTTGACCTTAAAATCGAAAGTTAAATCAAATCGTGAATTTGGAGAATCGTGACACCTCTACTTCGAGTCAGTTGTGACTGCCCTATAAGGAAATATTGGAGGTTATGGGGGTAGCATCAGTGTTTTCGAGACCATAACTCTTTTCATGCTGCCTGCCCATAGCAGCAGAGACAATGTGTGAATCATCAGTGCAATTAACAGCATGAATACATTACAGCATACATTTTAGGAAATTTACTGAGAGGTAAACCCAAGTCTACTTTCACTATCAGCATTTTGACTGTTAGTTCAAATTGACAGCAGAGAGGGCTTACTGTACCAGCTCATTGGGAGGTTATCATTTGATCAACAGAGCTTCCTGCTCTCTGTGCAACAAGCATGCACTGCTTTATTTGCATACTCTTCAATTATAGAATCACAATTTGTACACACATTTATTTTAATGTGTAACTTATGGACTAAGGTCTACTATAAAGAAAATCCCCCTTTGCAAACCTGAACCAGCAACTGAGCAGTCTCATAGTCAAAGAAATGTAACATTGACAAGTTTCCAGACTACCCACACATCTTCAGTTCAAGCACCATTTATGCACAGATATATTACAGAGAGTTATCTTTCTATCTGCTGCCACATGACAGGATCTGTAATACTTACCAATGCCTCAAAGGTACAATAATTAAACAGTTTCTGCTGTGTATCATCTGTGGTATCATCACATCCTTCCTCTGCCCTGTAACGGAGACATACTACCTACAATAAATTGAGCCTTTTTAAACAGTTTTTTGTTGCCTCTGATATTATAATTGGGGTCCACATTAAAATATGATTCAAGATCGAACAGTAGATTCTACTCAGATTTGAAATGACCTCTGTGGGACTGCCACTTTGCTAGTTTGAAAGCCATGATGTCTCTCTCTCATGGGTGGGCCAAATTCTCTGGGCGGGCAAAGCAGAGAAAGGGGAGGTAACCTTGCTCCTTATGACCTCATAAGGAGCAAGATTCCAGATCGGCCCATCTGAGCTTTAATTTTCTCAAAGGCAGAGCAGGATACCCAGGGCTCATTTATACCTATCGCCATTTCTAGCCACTGGGGGACCATAGGCAGGCTGGGGGAACTCACATTAATGTTAAAAAACCTCATAAAGTGAAATATCCATGCCATGGGACCTTTAATGCGTTCAAATTAACCCCCCACCTTGACCAAAGGTATCTCCAGGACATTTAAATCTCTAAATGTGCTACTGCCATGTCCCAGTTTGACCGTGTTTACCATGTCTTACTATATACTGGAAATTTCTGTCTTCCTTTTCTGCCCAGTGAAGTACATGCGCGAGGCCACACCGTACGTGAAAAAGGGCTCCCCTGTGTCTGAGATCGGCTGGGAAACCCCTCCTCCTGATTCTCCCCGTCTCGGCAGCCCTCCCATCACCTCCTCATCTGAACCTCCGAGCTCTCCTGCCCAGCCCTCCCTGTCTCTGCAGGGCGACAGGAGGTGCATACCCCTCAAGATGTGTTGTGTAACCCGAGCCATGACCACACCAGACCCTGAGAACAGGCAGGTGAAACACACACACACACACACACACACACACACACACACACACACACACACACACACACACACACACACACACACACACACACACACACACACACACACACACAGACACACACACATACAAATGCCTGTATCCTCATTCTTGAGCTGAAGACAGTTCTCTGGAAATGCTGCTGTCTCTATTATCACATCTCACATTGTTCAATCATGTGTAATTGTTTTTAAAGATTGAATCTCCAGTAGGAAAGGCTGAAAGCCACATACAGGATGAAAAGTATTGACAACGGAGTAACAGGTTGTTGGTTTTATTACAGAATATTGCCGGTCCTATTCTTTAAAAACTCTTCGCAAACTAAAATTAAAAATAATTTTTGCTAAGAAATCAGTATGTATTACACTTTGACTTCAAGTACACTGCCATTATGAAAAAGGGTGCATTGGCTGTACGTTGCATTGAGAGTAGTGTGTTTTGTGAGGGTAGTGGCGAACCCGAGTTGAGTGCCTAAACTAGCTCAGAGGCTTAGCTAAAAAAATTACACTTGCAAAGGCTCCAAAGTTCAACTTTAAAACAACCAAAGATTAGCCTTAATGACCCAAAGGTTAATCAATTCTTCTCTGCTCCTTTACCCAACAGTATGACAGAGAGCAAATAGAAAAGTATTCCGGTGTATGTAGCCTTTTTCTGCAATCCTGAAGGCATAACCCAATACTGTTGTCTCAGTCTTTTTTTTTTTCGTTTTTCTTAAAGACAGACGTTTGAAGTGGCACTTTGATAATTCTTAGTCAGCGGGGGGTGGTCTGTTAGGAGGTGCCGTCAAATGAATTGGTTGGTATTATGACAATGGCCCAATCAAATAGCATGATGGCAAGGAGAGATTTACTGTTTGAACATTTCAGTTTCTTTCTAACTATGTTGTTTCCCTTCCTGCTTGTCTTTTTCTTACTTATTTCTGCCTCTCTTGTCTTCTCGCTGTCCTCTCCCTTTTTATTCATTGGCTCTCTCGCCCAGCTATCTCAGCTCAATTCTCTTCTTCTATCTCCATCCTCTACCCATTATTGTGGCTCTCTTAAATTTATTTATTTTTTCTCTCTATACAGTTCTCAGTGTCTCTCTATCGTTCCGTCCCTCCATCCATGTGTGTTCCTCTCTGCATAATGTATGATTTTAGAAGTGTGAGATAGTTGAATCTCACTAAACTTCAAAGCTTTAGACGATGGAGTCACCATCAAAGTCAAGTCCTAACAGTGAGCAGTCACTTCAAAGTCCCTCCGTCTGTATAGACGTTGTTAGACGGCTCAACGCTGCAACTGTAAAATGTAAATCCTAACACACACACACACACACAAACAATCAATGAAAAAATACTTGCAAACAAAATGACAAATAAGAACACCATCCACGGCGGAGCAGATATTCTCTGTTGACTGGCTCTCTTGTGTGATAAAACTTTTATTTCCTTTAAAATATGAAATACAAAGATTCACAAAAAGTACATTATTTTTGACAGATGGAAATGCAGTTGTCACTTTTCCTTGCTGGATATGTCCAGAGTCAGCTGTTCCCCTTTCTTCTAATTATTATGCTAAGCTATGCTAATTGCCTCTCAGCTCTCCACACTTGACATGAGAGTGGTATTGTTCTTATTTAACTTTCTAAAAGAGGGAAAATGAATGGGTTTCTTAAAATGTTGAACTACTACTTTAAAGCTACATTTCAACAGGCTGTCAAGATCTGGTAGAGTAGGACCCACCTTAAGGGGTTATTGGCTCCTCCCCCAATCTTCAACATCAGTCTCCCTTTAGTGTAGTGTTTTAGGAAATGACTCTGTTGACTTGAAAAATAACAGAAAGCTTCCTGGTGGAAATAGCTTGTCAAAACTGATCTGACAGAAAATGTGCAACAGAATTTTTCGTAGATACAAAGCTTTTGCAGACATCAGTGAGGACGTAGTTGGAGTTCATGCTGTAGTTAGCCAGTTGTTCTTGGATAGATAATGGAAAATGGGAATAAACAGAGTTCCCCTTAAAAATATAAAATGATATTAAATCCCACATTTCAAAATGCTCAGAGACTGTTTGGAGAAAATTTCAGTTGCACTTGCACAAATCTTGGTTTAAGTATTAAACCTTTTTTAAGAGCACAGTGTAGTTGAACATTCATTTTGATGGCCATAACTTTGACTTAATTGGTCAGCCATTTAAAGGAATTGGGGTCAATAACGTTTTTGGTGGCAAGGTGAGTTTTTGCTTTCCACAGATAAACAGTGTTTTGTGGTTTGATCTGGCAAAATGTACCTTGACCAGCATGTTTTTTTTTTTGAATGTCCTTCCTTATCCTCAGCCAGGGCAAATTCCCCTTTGACTCACCAGTAAATGTTTAGTAAATGTTTGAATGGGAGGAGAGGACACCCAAGTTGAAATGTAGCCTGTTATGCCATGAAACTCACATAAAATTGGATGCTTCTCAGTATCATCGTGTTCATAGATAATGTAATCAGATAAAGATTACAGGGCAAAATTAAACCTACTCCCTGTTTTTCTTATTTTTGGTTCGGAGCTGGAATGGTTTAAGAGGCTTTATGTTAAGTGACAGGCGAGTCTGGCTTATCTTTTTATACAAGACTCAATGTTGCATCCCCTCAGAGGGTTTCTCTTTTCATTTCAGCAGATGTTGTTTAAACTGTGTGTAAGCTTTTGAGGACAGACAGGAGAGAAGGATATGAGGAAAGGCGGAGCACGATCATAAAAGACAAGGAAAGTAGAGGTGAAGGAGTAGAGTACGGAGAAGAGAAGACTTGATTTGCCTTATTTTAAAACTAAACTTTGTAACGCTCTGAAGGCATTTTCCCCACCTTACTCTAACATACACACTGTAGGACAAGTGTATACAGTATAACTTCCTGTGACTTTGGTGAAAGATTGCATACATCATATTATTACACTCTTATCATTTACAGCATGGATAAAAATGTTATGAGAAGGTGTGGAGAGACGGGATAAGAGGAAGTGAGGAAGGATGGAGGAGAAAATTGAGAAAAACAGAAAAGGATGAGATGAGCAAAGGAGAAGAGAGAGATGCAAAGAGACAAGAGGAAAAAAGGTATTAAAGGTCCCATGACATGGTGCTCTTTGGATGCTTTTATATAGACCTTAGTGGTCCCCTAATACTATATCTGAAGTCTCTTTCCCGAAATTCAGCCTTGGTGCAGAATTACAGCCACTAGAGCCAGTCCCACAATGAGCTTTCCTTAGGATGTGCCATTTTTGTGTCTCTAGCTATTGAGGAGAGAGGACTGGGCAAGGTGGAGGGTGGGGGTGTGTCCTTGACCAACTGCCACTTTTCTCATTTGAAAGCCATGATGTCTCTCTCCCATGGGTTGGCCAAATTCTCTGGGCGGGCAAAGCAGAGAAAGGGAAGGTAACCTTGCTTGTTATGATCTCATAACAAGCAAGATTCCAGAACGGCTCATCTGAGCTTTCATTTTCTCAAAGGCAGAGCAGGATACCCAGGGCTCGGTTTACACCAATCACCATTTCAAGTCAATTGGGGACCATAGGCAGGCTGGGGGAACGCATATTAATGTTAAAAAACCTCATAAAGTGAAATTTTCATGCCATGGGACCTTTAACTTCTAAATGGATGAAATATATCTCTGTTTTCTTTCACTATCAATCTGTGTCATTACTGGGAAACCTGCCGTGTGAATGTGTGAGACTTGGTTACCCACAGAAAACATGTATGGCTGTGTAAAAGAAGGAGATGACTCCTGACAGAACCAGCACGGTTCCTCACAGCATGATTAACGTTGAAAGCTTTTTGAAAGGATTAGCACTTACACTCTCTCTCCAATTCTCACCTAGATCAAGTGCATGCCTGCATACTATGTTAGATAACCTCAATACTAGTGCAGGGAAATTGGCCTTTTAACTTGAATGATACAAACTCTTAATTTGGTATCCTAGTACTAATCTCTTAAAGGTCCAATGTGTGGGAATTTCTCCCATCTAGCGTTGAGATCATTTATCACATTCAACTCTCTCGCGCCACGCAGTTCAAAGTACATATTACAGCTACGGTAGCCTTCACGCTTCAAAAAGCCAGTCTCTTGCTCTTTTCAATATTCTTTTTCTTTTTCTGGGCAAAGAAGAAGACTCCTGTTCCTAAAATTTGGATTTTGAATACGTCCTTCATGTTTCCTTCTTCAAACTTGCCAAGGCCAGGAAGCTACGTTACCCATTAGCAGCACCTGTGAGTTTATCATGTGACAGCGAAAACGCGAAAGGCGGAGCAGTATGTCCTGTATGTCCCTTACCGGCTAATGTATTTCAAGATGGCGCATGAATATGGAGCGTCTACCCCAGTTCATGCAAATGCAAATGTAAAATTTCAAGCCAAAAGCAATACTTGGAATTGATGGAGGTGGTAAATATTCATGAAAAAGGACAAGTTTGTGAACGGGCAACACCGATTTTGATAATGAACAACCAAACACGTTACATGCTATACTATGACTTTTTTACCACTTTTTTCAACATACTATACTATGACTTTTTATCACTTTTTTCAACATACTATACTATGACTTTTTTATCACTTTTTTCAACATACTATACTATGACTATTTTCGAACATGCTATACTTTGACTTTCTATCACTTTTTTCGACGTACTATACTATGACTTTTTAGCACTTTTTTCGACATACTATACTATGAATTTTTCCGACATGCTATATTATGACTTTTTTATCACCTTTCTTGACATACTATACTATGACTTTTTATATCACCTTTTTCGCCATACTATACTATGACTTTCTTATGACTTTCTTCGACATACTATACTATGACTTTTTCGAAGTGCTATACTATGACTTTTTTGATAACTTTTTTGGACATACTATGACTTTTTCATAATTTGTTTTGACATGCTATACTTTGACTATTTTCCACATGCTATACTTTGACTTTTTTATCACTTTTTTCTACATGCTATACAATGACTTATTTATTACTGTTTTCGAAATGGTATACTATGACCTTTTAATCAATTTTTTTTTACATGCTATACTATGACTTTTTGACATACTATACTATGATTTATTTATCACTTTTTTCGACTTACTATACTATGACTTTTTCGACGGACTATACTATTACTTATTTATCACTTTTTTTCGACATACCGGTACTATACTATGACTTTTTACGAAAACATCAACTTTGTGTCAGGTTAGATAGCTCAGGCTGGTGAGATTATGCTTGGAAGACAGAAGGTTGAGTCACTCAAACTTGAGTGTTCAAATCTTACATGTTTGAGGAAGTTTTGAGGTTCAATATACTAAGTGAAAGAGACGAATGACGAAAACATGACCTGCTATGTCAGGTCAGATATCTTAGAGTAATAAGAGAATGATTGGAAGACAGAAGGTTGACTGTTGAAATTCTGTATGATGCAATTAGTTTCAAGACCTACATTACAGGAATGAAGAACATAAAGAAAAAAGTTGTGTTCCCGTCAGTCTCTGTCATCACTTTTTTCGACATATTATACTGTGACTTTTTAATCACTTTTTTTGACATGCTATACTATGACTTTTTCAACATTCTATACTATGACTTTTTTAATCACTTTTTCGACACAGTATACTATTACATTTGTCGATATACTATACTATGACTTTTTCCGACATTCATAGTAGTTATAGTAACTTATATAGTAACTATAGTAACTTTTTTTATCACTTTTTACTACACTGACTTTTTTCATCATAGTACGACTTTTTCTGACTTTTCCCGAAATATGATTATGGCGTTTTTTCAACATACTCATACTTTCAGCTAGAAAATAAATTCAAACCGTACAATGTTTTAGATCTTTTGGCATTATTGAACTTTTCCAATTGGCTTATATTTTGTCTTGTTATATCAAAAACATCAGTTTTTCAACAGTATTATCACGTGCATTACTGCTTTTAAATGGATATCTTGCTATTAAATCATTTATTTCATGCAACTGCTGTTTAGAGTTCATTCATTAATATTTACAAAAATAAATCAGCATGAATCACATCTATGCTGGAACAGACCTTCCAAGCTGGAATACATATTTGCTATAAATAGTTCTAATCCTGTGAGAACAACTACCCTTTGATCAAGTGAGAGATTGATCTTCACTCAGTCAGGACTTAGTTCCTTACATTGAAGTCCATCTATGGGTCATCCAGTCCATGTGCTGTTCTCCAAGTTATTCCCCATGTTAATGCATTGTGTCATGCATGCAAGAGATGGGTATTTTAGCCCCAAAGACTCCACATCATAACCAGAAAATGGCAGATAATGCTTCCTCTGGGTCTAGTATAACTCACGGTAGTCAAGTTGTTGCTAAAACAAACACCATCCTTAAAAAACCTCCTCTATCAAAAGCACATCTGGCCCCTTCCTCCCCCTCTGCTCTCCCCCTAGCCTGTCCTTAATCAACTTGCTTTTTACAGGCAGCATTTCTATTTTTAACCCAGAAAAACACCTGGAGCTGATCTAGACGGTCCCTCCCACCTCTGAGGGTTTGATGGAATAGCAGATTCATCACATTCACTGGGGCTTTTCCAGGTCCCCAGTGTGTACTGTATGAGTAAAGAAAGCTGCAAAGAAAGCATGTTTGCAGAGTTGAAACCACCCTGGTTTTGGAGTAGTTTCTATTTAAAACCACTGGGAGCACCTGGCCAGTGGAGTGCTGTGAACAGAGATGCTAGATAGTTTCAGAGTTAGTGGGAAACTCGTGGCCAAATCTCAGTATCGTGCCTTTGAGTCAGCCATACTTACAGTTTTTTCCGATTGCTAAACGACAGTGGGCACAACTGGAGTCACATGTGCAAAACTCAAACTACAGTCTGCACTACCTACAGTCACCTGAGCTAAACAGTTCACATCACCTGCAAAACACATTCAAAGCAACACAACTCTTAACACACGTCTCAAAACAGGCTCAGTGCAGCCAAACACTATGCACAGGCCTCACTGAGATAACACACACTGTCACTCAGAACACACTGAGGGTAAAAACACTAGCGTCAAACACCAATACAGAAATTACAAACTTTTTCATCTTTACAGTTTGAACAATTTGAGTGACTTGACACTACTCAACAGTTTATTTAAGGAAAAAATATAGATTGTATAGCATACCAATTTTTACATAAGGTAAATACAGTTTTTTTCGATTGCTAAACGACAGTGGGCACAACTGGAGTCACATGTGCAAAACTCTAACTACAGTCTGCACAGCAGCAGTTCATGTGGACCAAACTCTAGTTCATTTTTCATTGCTTGAACACAGTTTTCAAAACTCTACACACTTATCCCATGACTTTAACCACAACGTGCACAACACTGTAGATTTACAGCACTTTGTTCAAATGCTAACACACTGCTGTCAAAACTGTTAACCACACATTCAAAACAGAATAGATTTCAGTCTGGTGCCTATCAAACACTGCTGATTGCAATTTTAGCTGAAAGCCTAAGCAAGTGTCTTATTTTAGACTAGTTAGTGAACATATACGGTATTTATACAGAGAAAGCTCAGAAAGTCTTTTTTTGTATACAAACACCAAATAAGAATGAAACAATTCTACACTGTACTGTTTGAGAGAAACAGGTAAAAGAGCAAAGATACCAATATTTCCAGGTAAGATGTCTGAGGTTATGTACGCAGCTATAAAAAAAAGTGAAAAACACTAAATCTTTACAATAGTCAAACTGTGTTCTTACTGTTTTTCAGAAAGTAATGGAGGTGAAAGAAACACCACATTCATTTGTATTTAGAGATGATGCAGACATCCAATGTGATGAAGAAAACTTGCCACGTGAAGCGGAAAAAGGGGATTAGTCACACTATTCTTTGTTACTGTTATGTACCTTTATTTTTTTTTTCCCAGTAATTCCATAAATTACTAGAGACAAAATACTTTATTGAAGAAAACTGCTGATTTTCATTCCTTCTTGTTTACCTTATGTAAAAATTGGTATGCTATACAATCTATATTTTTTCCTTAAATAAACTGTTGAGTAGTGTCAAGTCACTCAAATTGTTCAAACTGTAAAGATGAGAAAGTTTGTAATTTCTGTATTGGTGTTTGACGCTAGTGTTTTTACCCTCAGTGTGTTCTGAGTGACAGTGTGTGTTATCTCAGTGAGGCCTGCGCATACTGTTTGAGACGTGTGTGAAGAGTTGTGTTGCTTTGAATGTGTTTTGCAGGTGATGTGAACTGTTTAGCTCAGGTGACTGTAGGTAGTGCAGACTGTAGTTTGAGTTTTGCACATGTGACTCCAGTTGTGCCCACTGTCGTTTAGCAATCGAAAAAAACTGTAAGAAGGAATGAAAATCAGCAGTTTTCTTCAATAAAGTATTTTGTCTCTAGTAATTTATGGAATTACTGGGGAAAAAAACTAAAGGTACATACGTAACAGTACTAAAGAATAGTGTGACTAATCCTGCTTCTCTCCAGCATCATGTGGCAAGTTTTCTTCATCACATTGGATATCTGCATCATCTCTAAATACAAATGAATGTGGTGTTTCTATTGCTTTCACCTCCATTACTTTCTGAAAAACAGTAAGAACGCGGTTTTACTATTGTAAAGATATAATGTTTTTCACCTTTTTTTATAGCTGTGTATATAACCTCAGACATCTTCCCTGGACATATTGGTATCTTTGCTCTTTTACCTGTTTCTCTCAAACAGTACAGTGTATAATTGTTTCATTCTTATTTTGTGTTAGTATTACAAAAAAGACTTTCTGAGCTTTCTCTGTATAAATACCGTATATGTTCACTAACTAGTCTAAAACAAGACACCTGCTTAGGCT